>NW_009626852.1:35023-47049 GCF_000690535.1 Cariama cristata
TACATTCTGCCACTACACTGAAGACCAAGGCAAGCACTCTCTGTATACTGGACTTCATGCCCTCTGTGTCACAGTTAATGCCTTTCTCTTGAACAACCCACCTCTGGGACTCAAAGATCATCTGGGGGTTTGCTTTGCCTTTGGAGTGGCTGAGGCTGTGATGGACTTCTGTATCTTACAATAGCTTCCTGACCAAGATACCTAGGTCCCCTGATAAGGTTCTTTCTCTGTCCATTTTAAAGAATGCAAATTGAAGAGCACAGTGTCCTGTGGTGTATTTTTCAGGAACAATGTGCAGACATTTCCAGCAAGTGTTCTTAATGGAATCTTCTTTGCCAAGTCTTGCCTCCTTTCATAGCTGTGGTTTTGAGAAAGCACATTTGTTCACAACAGGGAAGAGCAGAGGAGAATTTTCAGTCCTGCACACTTAATCACTGTATCCCCTGGCAGATGAACTAGAAGGGCTTCTTTTTTCCCTATAAGGTCTACACATGTAAACATTTAGTACTGAGTTTATACCTACCACTCAGGACAGTAAGATACAGCGAAATTCAAATCAAAAGCACTGAAAGTGATAGCACTAGACCCAGGAAGTTAAAATGAAGGACCAAAGAGATTTAAGTGTTACAGAATCACTTAAAACACAGGAAGAGCAAGATGGAGCAAGGGACAGAGGGGTTGAAATTGTGAGATGATCAGAATATAGGAAGCAGAAAAAAGTGAAGCTCCCAGCCACATTCCAGAGCAGACTTCAGAATGGCCTGTGCTGCTAAACAAAAGATAGGTCATTTATTTACCCAACCCATATTGATTTGGAAAACTAGCAAGAGTATTGCAAAACAAAAACAGCATTAGAAAAGCCAACATTTTGATTAGCTTGTGCTGCCATAATTTGCAGAAGCGCATTGACATTATGTGTGATGAGACTCAATAAACAAAATTAATATAACATGGTTACCACTCAACATTTCCATAACATTTTATGCCTTCACACTGCTTTGCAATATAAACTTAATAAATCAATCGCCATAAGGTAGGCAAATCTGATTAGCCCTATTTTACAGATGAGTTAACTGAGGCTTGGCAGAAGTGATGTCAAATATAACAATGTTACCACTCAACATTTCCATAACGTTTTTATGCCTTCACACTGCTTTGCAATATAAACTTAATAAATCAATCGCCATAAGGTAGGCAAATCTGATTAGCCCTATTTTACAGATGAGTTAACTGAGGCTTGGCAGAAGTGATGTCACCCAAAGTAGCACAGAGAGTTGACGGGAAAGTGTAGCAATTAGTAGAGCAGTTCAGGGCCACAGAGACCTTGCCATTCCTTCTGGCCAATTATTGTGCAGGACTCCCATCTGTCTGTTAGCATTTCCATGTTCTCTCAAAGTATTATTAATAAAGAAACACACACACACAATCTGACTGAGGGACCTGGTTTCTGCTGCACAAACCCACACCAGACCCTGCAACCCTCTAGCTTAGTCTGTGAAATTAACCCAGACAGAGGAAGAGGCCTCCTAACCTGCTTCAGCCAGCAGAAATCTAGGCAGTCCCAAAGATATATAAAAAGGAATAATCCCCAGAGGAGAAGAGAAACGGTACCAGTAGCAACTCATCTCCTGCAGACCTTCCTTCGGTCGGACATCACGGTGGGCCATGCCCTCCTTCACTGGAGGCATTTACACGTGTTCCCCTCTCACTGCTTGGCTCTCCCACTGAAAAGCGTGTTTGAGACAATGACAGTTGCTTTGCCAGTCTTCCACCCAACCGCTGTGCAGTCACCGCTTTCTGGATTCAGGATTCGGGAAGGTGTTTCAGTTTTCCCTCAAAGATTTACTTTGCCATTGGCATTTATTTTGACTGAATATCATGTCACATCAGTTCAGAGGAAAGGAGAAGAGAGGATTCCTCTTAGCAATGGCATTTTCTATTATGCTAGAACAGCTGTCGAGGGGAAGCTACATCCAAAGGGAAAAAGGGGGTCTTTCTAACAAGCATTCAAAACACCTAAATTAGTAGTGACCTAGAATGACTTACCCCCATGCAAATATACATTTCCAGATTTGCACTTTTTTCTACAGGTACTAAAATTCTCTACAAGCCTTCAGGATATAAAAATGTCAACCACTATTATATTAGACCAAAAATGCAACAGAAGTGTCACTCAGGAAGTAGAAGTAAAAAACCTGCAAAGAACAGGGTTTGCGAACAAGCACGACAGAGACAAATGCAGCCTGAGTGCACCTCACAAAACTGGCTTGTCTGCTGGCTGTATGACACAAACCATAGCAGGTGGGTAATCAAGTAAGCACATAACTATCTGCAGTATCATAATTCAGAAAAGCAAACAAGAAATAACAACATGATCCTGAATTTTTTTTTCTGCCCTTTTCCCCCTTCCTAAAATTTATTGCATTCTGTTATAGCAACACCTTTTCCAACTACTTTGTTGGAGGCAGGGAAAATATGTATTGCACACTAGTGCAGTAAAGGTGACTTCAAAGAGCACAAGACCACTAACATTTTTGTTTTGCCTAGATTTCCCTCTATTTATGTCCCAGGTCATCTAGTTTTGTGACATTTTAGTAGTCGCGTAAGATTGGGGCTTTACCTATGTCCTCAAGAGAGAAAATAGAAAGAAGTCGATCTAAAATCTTCCTTCATTTGAAAGACTTCTGCTTTAGGTAGAGTGGGTGATTTACTGTCAAGCTGACAGAACTTGTGGACAGAGGAATAGAGCATTTGCACATGTAACAGGGATAAAACACCACCATAAAACCTAAGCTTACTTCCACCCAATCTCCTCTCTCTTTAGGTTTGACTGCTGACATTGGTACAAAACAGTGTCTATTTGACAAAGACCATGTGTGTGGTCATGGAAACTCCCTGGAATGATCCTAAATGGAGAAAAATGTTACTGGAGAAATGCCAGTGGAATGTTACAATTGCTGATACACTTCATACATACGCCCAGACAAATTTACGTTAGCCTAGAGCAGACAACCACCACTGTCACTTTTTGAACATGTTAAAAACTAAAGTAGGAGTTTAGGGGTAGTCTGAAATCATAGTATACAATATGTATTATGAAATTCCCTTCTATTATCTTCAATATGAAAAAGTCAGAACTTAAAAGTTGTATCACGGATAGAGTGGAATAGGGACAGCCTGGGCCATTTACTGCACACTTGAAGCAAAGGTCACGCAAAAGAGAATTTACTTCATCAGAGCCCAAAGTGAACAAGTATAAATGGCTGGGACTAGCAAAGTGATGGAAAAAAGAACAGATTGGATCAACTACCCCCACACAAAACAGCTTACCTGGAAATACCTCATTTGCTGGAAGTGCTCTGATCTGGAAAGAAGCTGCTCCAGTGAGACCCAGGAGACCAGACCACCACTCACACACGACATACTGCCGAAAAGAACTTATCCATTGACCTTAGGTCAATCATCTCATTAAAGAAGCAAAGGCAGTCTCTGAGTCTAGAGCTGGTATTCAGCTACATGAGTTACTGCCAAAGAGGTTTAGGGAGACGCTTTGCTTTTCCACTGCATTTTCTTAATTTCACAAGGAGATTGGTCCAATTCAGAGAACCAGGAACTGGTCATCAGATGTCAGGCCAGTCCAGTTATTCTTTTACCTTTCTGCAACTTTGGAATCTGTTCTTCTCATTTTTTTCAGAGTATGGAACAGTTCAATTCAAGCTAATCTCTAGGACATTCCTTTTGCTGTTCTATAGTCTCCTGTAACATTCAGGGGCCTTGTTTATTTATTTGCTTTGATTTTGCTCTGTCCCTGGAAGCCAAGAGCAGTTCCCAGATGATCAGCTGAGAGGGATGACTGCCCCTCAAAATGCTGGGAGAAGGATTGGTTTGTTTATTCTACAGGAGATGAAACACAAAAAAGAATAAAGGTTTGAAGCTTGCCTGTTAGGACAATCTTTTCTTGAGGAGCTTATGGCATTAAGGACACACTCACTAAAACAGCATTTCAAATGTCTATTCACAACCTGCAGCAATTGTTAACTTATTCTAAATCAATTTATGACTTAAAGCTATAGCAAGCAAAAATGGCTTGAGTGAACTGAAAACATCTCAAAACAGCCTGCTCTTCCCTTCATCCTAAGATAAACTTATCCAGTAGCACTTTGGTAGATTGGAAAGGTGCTGTCAGATGACTTAAAAAGAAAGCAAACCCAAAACAGTATTTAGTGCTTTCTTGAATCTTTTAACACAGAACTTACCTGACAGGAGGTGTGCTTTATGTCTTTAAAGTGGCAGTGCAAACTAAGTAATTAGTAATTAACCCTCACAATGTCGGATGGGTGAGATAGGTTAACATCAAAACTCGGAACTACCTCAGTGCCTCAAATGGCATCCTGGGCCCTTCCATCCATGTCTTCGAAATCAAATGCTCACACTTTGCAGGTAATAAAATTATTTGATTTTGTGCTTTAAGAGCAGCTCTAAAAATCTCTGAGTGGGATTTGGAATAGAGAGAAGACTGCTTTCTTCTTTTTCTACATCTATCTTGCTAATCAAAGGTATGGAAGTCATAACATTTGTCTCGCTACTTTGTTTTCAGATTATATTCTCAACACAACTTGACCCGCGCAATTTTTGGTACTTAGCAGTCTTGAACACCAGGCCACTTATTTCTGAAGGCTGAAAATTCAAACTGACAGTTTATTGTAAACAAGAAATTTGCACCAGGCAATTATGGCATGAACATTTCTCCTTTCAACTCACAACAAGTTTTTTTTTCGCTCCCTTCAGGCAAAGTGTTAAAGTGCTGTTCTGCTCCTACCATCAACTCTGAAGTGACACTGCAGGATTCCAGTTCTGATTCCATCATTTATTAATTTGTCAGTTTACAAAGAAAGACATTTTGCTAAATGCCAGGCTCCTCCTGGAGCCTCTTCAACATTTGTGTTACCTTTTCACATATCGTTCCCAACAATCCTGCCACTAGAGGATGGTACCGCTGACAGTGCACCACAAACAGACCCAGCTCATCTTCCCATAGCTGTGCCATCTCTGCAGCTCTCACCACATTCAAACTAAATTCACTGCAACATCAAGTCCAGGCCAATCTGCTGGTGAGGAAAGTGCTGTTTTCAGACAGTTCAATACCAAGCCAGGCCAGGGGAAGAGCTGCAGAAGTGGCTGAGCAAGTGCCCACTGCACTGGAAGTGAATGCATAAAATTCTAAAGCAGTGAGTTCTGCAGAAAACTTAAGACTGACATGGTAGCTAAGGGTAAGAATTAGAGGGGCAGGCTAATATGGGTGACACTATTGTGGGTGTTTACTACAGGCCACCTGATCAGGAAGAGGAAGTCCATGAGACCTTCTAAGACAGCTGAAAGCAGCCTCATGGTCACAGGCCCTGGTTCTCATGGGGGACTTCAACCACACTGATATCTGCTGGAAAGACAGCACAGCCCGGCACACACAGCCCAGGAGGTTCCTGCAGAGCATTGATGATAACTTCTTGACACAGGTGGTGGAGGAGCCTACGAGGAGCGGTGTTCTGCTGGGCCTTGTACTGACAAACAAAGAAGGACTGGTTGGGGATGTGAAGGTTGGGGGCAGCCTTGGCTACAGTGATCATGAGATGGGGGAATTCAGGATCTTGTGTGGAGGAAGCAGGGCAATAAGTAGGATTACTACCCTGGAATTCAGGAGAGCTCATTTTGGCCTCTTCAGGGACTTACTCGGAGGGATCCCATGGGCTAGGGCTCTGGAAGGTAGGGGAGTCCAAGAGAGCTGGTTAACAGTCAAGCACCACTTCCTCCAAGCTCAAGATTGGTGCATCCCTATGAGTTGGAAATCAAGCAAAGGGGGCAGGAGACCTGCATGGATGAGCAAGGAGCTTCTGGGAAAACTCAAATGGAAGAAGGAAGTTTATGGGATGTGGAAAAAGGGACAGGCCACTTGGAATATAGGAACATTGTCAGAGTATGCAGGGATGAGTCAAGGAAGGTTAAGGTCCACTTGGAATTAAACCTGGCAAGGGATGTCAAGGACAACAAGAACGGCTTCTTCAAGTACATCAGCATTGCACACCCAGTTTGGCAGGCCTGTTCATTATGGGGGACAGCATCGTTTGAAAGAGACTTTTTCTTTCACCCTATTTCTTGCATTAGGTTAAAGACTGTTAGCTGGTGTGTCACATATTGGCTCAGATTCCCTCACCCTACTGCAGAGTGAGGGAAAAAAAACATGCCAAATACCCCAAATTTACGTTTTAAAGCATTGATCATACTCTAGAAATAGGAAAAGATGGTTTGGTCAGGAGATTGACAGTGGGACTATGATTTTTTTGGCTTATTCATATACTGACACAGTATGTCTTCAGCAATGATGCCGAACCAGCTTGGTTACTCAGAGTCCTTCAGCCCAACAGAATTGCTTCAAAACTGGGCCCTGAAGGTAAATTCTGAGGAAGGGGGAAATTGGCATTGGTCATATCAAGTACAGCATTTTGACTGCCTCCTGAATTGTCTTGTCTGACAGAGGCTGAAGGTTCTCCACATTCCCACTTCACTGGCCCACTGCTGATCTTTAATGTGTCACGCAGCCTCCTTCATAGCTATTACTACCCATCTGTTTTGATGTGGTCCATCAAATCTTTGAGGCTGTTGATTCAGACCTACTGATGTGCAGAGTTTACTTAATCTCTGTTCAGCCCATTTGCTGGCCTAAAAAGACATCTCTTTTTAAAAAAACTACAAATGGAAACATTATTACATTATCACTGATCTTTTGCATTATAAAGCCTAAGTTTCCAGCTAAATTGCAGGTGGTCATCTTACTTCAGGAGGAATTTTCCACATGGTACAAAACTGAGCTGAATGGTGCAATGTAGACAGCGATTATTAAAAAAAAAAAAAAAAAAAAAAGACAACCACATTAATGCCAATTTAGACTTGGCAAACATAAAACAACCAGAAACATTTATGTGGATCCACATATGTAGACTAATGCACATTATCCTCTTTGGCCTCCATCCTCTCACATGCACTATTTGCTCTGGGATTTACTGAATGTCTGCTTTCCATATCTTGGTGAAAGCAGAGCTATCATTTTTAAGCTCTGATACAATGCTTAGTGAAGCTATTCCCAAGGTTACATTCACCATTTTCACACTATAGCCATGCAGTGATTTTCCTTAACTGATTAGACGAACACGTTCATTTGCTTAGTCCTTGTCATTTCCATCCATTTAAGTATCTGTTCTCAGGATACATCACCTTACAAACAGTGCTACCGTCTAACTTAGTAGACTGATTCAGTTCCACTTTAAATTCCTGTTATGGGAATACCTTTCTGCAAACTGTCTGGTTCCAGTAACCACTAAATAACTCTGATATAACCAGTCTCCTCGCACCGCTACTCACTCTGACACCATTGGTACACCAAGCAATGTAAAATCCTAATGAGAATGAAGCAACAGGTGAGAGAAAAGTAATAATACTGACAGCTCTCTGTGGTGACGTTACTACATGTACCTATGTACAACATTATATTGGGAATATTAATGCCATATATGTGTTTTTATATATAAATGCTAAAAAGTGGGGTTGAAAAACCACAGAATATCAGAAAAGTAATTCTGAAGGTGAATAATTCTCTGCTCCATAGAAATCTGAAGTTATAAACTCTATGTATAGGCTGAAACTGTGACTTCAAAGAATTGCTACAATTCTGCATCTGACAGCACACCCGGTTTCCAAATCTGGGTAATGCCAGCATACAGTTCATTCTTCAATAGATAATGAAAAGAGTGTGTTTTTATCAGCAAAAGCGACATCATCCTACAGTGCTGGAGCTAGCCACATACTGCTAACTCAAGACAGGGTATTGACAGGAAACTGCTGTGACAGATTTGTTTCCCCAATCAAATATGACAACAAGGTGATTATATCAAGCACTGCCTAATGCAGGGGAGTAAGGAAAACGAGAGATGGAAAAAATAAACCCAACCTAAGAACATGTCCAAAGAATTGAGAAGTGTTTACAGGCTCCACTAGCTTTTCTATTTTAGGCATGTTTGTTGGTTTTGTTTTGTTTTTTTTAATTTGCTTTTATTCCTCCAAAGGCTTTGGTTACGGCTAAGAATGCTTTACTCAGCACTCATTACATTTTATCTTCTTTCATCTGAGGATGAAAAAATCTGCATCAAATGCATTGAAGGATTTAACTCTAATGCAGCTTCTCCTGTTACTGCTTTAAACTCTTTTGAAATGCTGGCTTGTAGTTTTTCCTGATGATCCTCTCAACTGTAGATCAGGGGAACTGTCCCTACCACTTTCCAGTTTCTGATGCTGGAGTTCCCCCTTCCACTCAGTCAGGATCCTCCTCCTCATCCTTACCCTACTTAACAAGTCCCAGCCTAAGGGCTCAGAGCTTTCCCACAGGGAATAAAAACCAAATCCACTAAATATGCAAAATAAGTCAGAACCAAAAGGCATAGACAAGTACAGGCCTTTTGTGCATTAAACAAGATCATGACCCACGAGATCAACTAATCTGGGCTGCAGAAATGCCTAAACTGGGCCATACAAGCAGACACAGTAATTAGCAACTTGTTCAGTCCAAGAGCTGAGGCGGCAGATGGTACGGTTGAAATCAGGGGATCCCAAGAAGAAGTGGGGCTGCAAGTTAACTGTGCCACAGATGGAGAGACATCAGAGCTGGCCCCACATCAGCAGCTCAGGCCCTGATGGATTTATTCTGTCAGAAACAAGACTGCTGAATGCAACTTCACTGCTTCCAGGGCCAGCTCGGCCGTCTGGGGCAGCACTGGGTGTTACCAAGCCCTTGCAGACCTGAGCTGGCTCTGCTCTGCACAGCAGTCCCCGGCAAGTCTTGGCATCAGCCCCTAATGCCCACAGGGCAATCAGAAATTGTCTACTGTTTGAGGTGCTTCTGTCTCCAGAGCCACAAATAAAAGAGAGCTGGTTATATACTCATTTCATTGCATTGCTCCCTTGCCTAAACAGCTCGACTGGGCAACAGAAATGCTCCTGACCACAGGGAAGGTTACTATCCCTCTTATAACGCTTTCTTCAAAGTTCTTTAAATGTTTTTTAAAACATCATTTTAAAATAAAAAGTATACACAGCAATATAACTCGGAAAACTAATCAAACCGTGACTACAAGCACTTCTGCTCTGCTCTATGCTTTGAAAGCACCAGAGTGATCAAGATGCTTGCACTGTGTCTTCAGCAAATTAGCAACTGGGAGGAGTGCACATATTAAACAGCAGAGCCCAAACCCTACTGCTCTTAACCCTTTTTGAAGGCTTCCTGTAGAACAGGTCCAAGGGTGAAATTAGCCCAGCTGTCTGGGCAGATGAAATACCATCTGTGCCATGAAACTAAGCCTTTTCTGCCTGGGGCTAATAGCTTCAGTAGTAAGTAATGGTTGTGCAGAGCAGGAGTGTTTCCTGCCTAGAAATTTTATGCTTACCGTAACATGGAGCCTGCCTTCCCTCCTTGCCCACATCATTTATATTCCATCTTGGAGAAGGGAGGTCTTGTTCCTTCCTGAGAAATAACTATGCCTTTCTACACCTTCGATAGACTCAGATTAATCACACAGCTTAGGGTTTTCTGACAGTAACATGTGAAAAATAATTATATGCCCACAGGTCAGGTGAAAATAAAAGGAATTAATGGGCATTATCTGCCCCCTGGGCTGTGTATTTACTTTCCTTACTCTGCACAAACAAAACACTGAATTGCTCAGATTCACGCAAGTGGAAGAGTGAGACTACGGCTAAATAAGTAACTTAGTTTTTCATAATCACAAAAAGTAGGTAAATGCAGGAAATATAAAAGATAAACATACCTCATACACCAAATATTTATTTGTTCTAATTTGACCATACCAGGTTTCTTACTGATTGACTTCCAAGTTCAACTTTACTATCGTTCAGCCACAAAGATTTCAGGTGCAGAAGCATCAACAGGCCCCATATTGCAAATGCTTGGGTTAATTGAAAACAAAGCTTGCCATCCTCTGCAGAAAATAGATCACTCCTTTCTGTGCCTTCAGACCTAGAGGCTCAGATTAAAGTCTGTCTTCCCTTGCTCAAAATGCTGAAATACATGTTACTAAACTAAAAGAAAACATTCTGAAAATGAAAGGAAATTAAATCTGCCGAGGGACAGATCTATTTCACACTGCAGCAATTTTCCTGAGGTTTTACTTCTAATGTTTATTGTTTAACTTCATAAAATTGAGTAACTAGCATAACAGCACCTCAAATGCCGGAGAGAAACAGCCCATTAAAATATGAAGCATCTTGTTAATAAAATAACACTCATCAGAACACACCACAAAAACCCATAAGCTTGTGTAGTTTTAAGGCTAGCAAACATTTCTAATGATCATCAGCAAAACCCGAGTTTTCTTCAATGGTTTGTTACATCACTTCTCTCAAAAAAGGTTTTGACATCACAGTTAAGCAAAAAAGAGAACTTCAAATATGGCTAAATTGTTTCATAACCTTCCAGGGGTTTGTAGAGTGAAGACCGTGGTGTTATGGCCTTCCCCCTCTCATTGACGCTAGCGTCTGCTATGCCAGCCTGGGAGGCACAAGCAGAAGAGTTTCATCAAGGACAAGGCAGAATGGGAGAAATGCACAGTTTAAAAGAGAAAACAAGCATCTCAGTTTTAGGTAACGTTGTGCTCCAGCTACTGGTAAACCTTTTGAGGAAAAAAAGGGACCAAATACACTAAAAAGCATAATTTTTTTTTTCTCTGCTTGGTTATCTCCAGATCTGATATGCAGCACCAATGAGATGAGAAAAATTCTTACCTGTACCATGTCTATGATGGACAAGAAGACCTGGATAGATGCTGTTAGTTTATTTTAGGTTAGTAGCTTCATCAGTTCGCTATCACAGGTTAATCCAGTGGACTGAAAGCTTTGTCTCTAATGAAAACACACTACCAAACATTTCATTTCTGTTGCTACATAGCAAATGTCTGCTGCAGATGAGGAATTGACCGCAATTCCCACTTTCAGGACACCACATCTTCACAGTCATCAGACAGACGTCTTTTCTTCCTCACAGGTTTCCAAGGAACACAGGGCACGTGTAGAGCACAGAAAAATAAATCACATGTACTCACTGTAAGTTTAAGATACTAGACCCAGAGAAGGAGAAAACTATCCTCTTCAGTTGACCAAAGACATAAGCTGAAATGTCTCTGACATCAAGACCCAGAAGTGAAGCATTTCATCACAAGATTGTCAAGACTAATTAACAGATTGCCCACATGTCTTTTGTTTGGATGTCAAAACTGACATTTTTTTTTAAAGGTCTTAATAGTCAGAGGTCTGCTGCTCTTCAGCCTTCTAGAGAAAAAAAGAAAACAGTCTTTTTAGTGTCAGCAGTATTTAGCAAGTTAAGTTACAAGCTGGTTCCTGAGGCCTTTAGAAAACATGAGTCCTACTCATTATTGATCTCCCTGTAGAAAGTTATTTCTTTTTCTTTTTTTCTGCTTTATTTTACATAGAGATTGCTACAATTGCTTTTATCATTCCTCCTGGAGTCATTTCAGGTTAATTCACTTTACTGGATACACTTGCTTAAATACAGCTCATATTTGCAGGTCTTCTTTGAACATGGGCTGGACAGAGAAATTCAGGATGAAAAGAGCAAAACTTCAGAAGGTTTTGGATTCAGAATAGTTTGTCTCAGCAACAGGGTAATTGTTTTTCTGTAAATTACAATCTTGCCTTGTGGAATCTATAGTTAATTGCAGGAGCAACCTCAGCTAAGCCTCATTTGTTTTACGCATCACTCCAATTTTTTCTACAATGTGCTATTTCTCCATCTGAAAGTCACTTTTCAGCAAAATGATCTTGACTTGAAATCTGATCTTCAAATTAAGAAAACTTTCATTTAAAAAAATCATACACAATTGTGTAAATGGCCAGTAAGTCTCCCCACAGAAAACTAGGTAACTTCTTGTCCTGGTTTGGCTAAAACAGGG
>NW_009626853.1:0-10744 GCF_000690535.1 Cariama cristata
TTATCTCGACCCAGGAGCCTTTCATCGTACGTTTTCTCTCCCCTGCCTGGCTGAGGAGGGCAGGGATAGAGCAGCTGTGGTGGGCACCGAGCGTCCAGCCAGGGTCACCTCATCACGGTGGAGAAGGAAAACTCTGAATGATGCTTATTTGCATATTAAGAAATAATATTGAAATGGAGAAAAGAATTTGAAATGTGTTCCATATTGCAATTTAAACTTCTTTTTTTAAAAAAAAAAAAAACTGTTCTTTCTTTGATATGCTTTTGTAGAGCATGTCCTTGATTTAAAACAAAAAAACAAAACAAAAGAACCCAAACAAAATCAAGAATACCTTAACCTAGGCTTTCTAAAGTAATAGCACAGAGCAAATCTTCCTAGTCATTCTGACTGGCCAATACTATCTCTTTTTTTGCTGTGTTTAAAGAAGAAAAGTATCCACCCTTACAAAACCAGTTTATAAGCAGTTAAACATATCAGGACCTAAATTGTTGGCTCCTCAGTTGAAATAACTGCAGCTAAGCTTTTTCTTTTCTTTTTGTTCCCATTCTTTCATTTTAACAAATGTTATCACTCCTCTAAAATGAGCTGGTTTACTGTGGCAGCCTCGTTGGTGCTGCAGTGTCTTCGGCAGGAGGACTCGCATTAGTCTCAAGTGGTTTTGGGGTGCTCCGTGATGAATGGTTTCTGGTAGCTGCTTTGGATGTGCTAGTCACTAATGTTTACATCAGTAGACAGAATAAAAATGACTTAGTTACATATCGTGGGGCCTGTGTGATGACAGAGCTGGTCAAATTCTGAATTTGTTTAAAAATCAAGCTATTTCTCCTCCTCCCTGTGACATTCAAAAAAAAAAAAAAAAAGTGGTGTTGGTTCCTGTTTAGTAACTTTGCTTTTGTTATCGGGAGGAGATATCTGATAGCTGAAGGGTGTTATTCATTGGGGCTGGGTATAGAAATGCCGTGTTTCACTGAAGATGTATTGCAGTTCTGTCTTCACTGCTGTCATGAGTAGCTGAACAACTGGAGCGGAGCACAGCAACAGCTGTGAAGCCTCAGGAAGGCTTTATTGCGATATATAGGTGTTCTTACTATAGCTTCTATTCGTAGCCAAGTCCTCTCTCCCACAAGTTGGAGAATATCCTAAAAATGCTGTCTATGGATGTGCCCAGAACGTGTTAGGTGGTTTCCAGGGAACCCTGTGCTGAGGAGCTCCTGCCCTGTGAGCAGCTGGTGTAGCCGCGCTGGAGAGGAGGATGAGGCCGGAGGCAGAGCTGTGCGTGCCAAACAAACCAGTTCGCTGTCACACAGCATAGCAGTCACATAACTCCAAGAAGAAACTAGAGATGAGCAGGGAAGAAACCTTCCAGATGAGCTCAGGAATGGAGTAAGATCTTGGAGAGGGCTGTGTGGAAAAAGGCTTGCCAGTAGTGAAGTGAGTGTCTGACAGGGTTCAGATGCGATGAATAGGTTTACTGTTACGGTGCAGTTTTGGGACAGAATAATACTTCAGTAAAATGCGTAATTGCAGCCAAAAGTATTCATCTTGATGTTTTTTTGATGTCGAGCTTAACTTGAGATGTCCAAATTCATAGCCATTGATTGAGATGTCTGCATTTATAACAACAATAATAGCGTTTAAACTTCTACTGAACACTCAGATTATTCTGCACTTTGAAAGTGTGTTGAGTTGCTTTCAGCTAGAAAAGCAAAAAGTGGAATGTAAAATATTTGAAGCCAAAATTAGCAGAAAATGCATATAGAATACTATGGCCCATTTTTAGCCTCTGTTAGCACAGGCAATGGCAGGATGGTCAGTGGAAATGCTGCTGTGATTAGGCTGCTAGCACAGGCAGGGTCACAGCCAAGGAAAAGCAAAGCATGAGGATAAATATCATTATGTTTTGCCACTGTGTTATGACAGTTCAGCTCTTTGGCTAACAATAAAGTTATGATTTCCCTCTTATTCGTGCGCATCCTTTTCCTTAAATAAGCACAGATCAAAACTGCCCGTGTGCTTCTGGCATTCTCATGCAAAAGCAAGCATGAGGGCTCACAAATGACTGAGAGCTGATTCTGGGACTGGAATGTGTTTGCTTACTGTCTGTGTGGGTGGTAAAGTGTCCATAAATGTTTTAGCACAGTCTAGCTCGCTCTTGATTTCAGTACAAGATTTACCACTGATCTGTCAGTCCAGCAATGGCATGTGGAGGATTTAACATTCAAAAGTGAAAAACGCTTTTGGAAGTACTCACTACTTGGCAATCCAAGGGCAAGTTGCTGCTAAATATGACTGAGTTGTGAAGTGGACAACTTTAAACAGAGATCAACACCAGGAGAAGATGCTGGGTGTTACTGGCTGACATCCTGGCAATGCAGCGCGATGGCTTTTCTCAGTTTTAAAGCTTTGCTGTAGTGAGTGGTGGGAGTTCCTTCTGTTGTGATCAACCACGCTTGTTTTACAAAGGATGTAATTACAGATTTTGTCTTCTCACAGTGTATTTCAAAGGCTAGGAGATGTTTTGTTTGGTTCCATGTTCTGTAGCTGAACTTTGTTTGTCTGTAAAATGCCCTGATGCTTCAGGATTGCAGGCTGCTGCTCTCCTGTGTGCTGCAGCCGTGCGGCAGAGCCAGGCCAGCCCAGCCTGCGTTACCCTGCTCCGACGGCCGCCTTGGACGCGTGTCCATGGGCATAGGCCTCCCTGCCGTCGACGGCATCGCACGTGAATTTCGCCCGTGCGTTGTGTGTGGCACACAAAATATGGAGAAGTAAAGGTTTTGGGGAAGGGATATGGCAGCGTCCATAACTGGCAAGAGAGCAAAACATGGCTACTCTCTGGAAACACTGTTGTTGCCTTTCAGCCCCTGTTCTAGTTGTGTGCTGCACGTGAGTCGTTACAGTTTTTTCTGTTTCTCACGTACTAGAGAACAGAAATGATTCTTATGGGAACTCTGTGTGTGCGCGCATGCAGGAGGTGGCGAGGTCGTCCCAAGTCTTCCGTGTAGCAAATCTGGGCCTTGCTCGCCATTAGTTTATCTCTAAAAGATTCTAATGACCTAAAATAGTATTTCTGTAAGTAGTGCTCTATTTCAAGTTTGTTCCGTAACTACATGTGTATGCTAGGACTTGCAGGGTTTCCAGATATCTTCCTTCTCAAATCCTACTGAACTTTTTCTTCAAGCATTACCAAAATGAGAAAAATGCAAATATAAACTTTGAGCTTTTTTGTTTGTTAAAAAAGACAGGAGTGAATCTTTCCCACCCTGAGTTTCAGGCAGCAGTAGTTTGAACAGGAAAGGCTGTATTTAAGTGGAATATGACTGAAATGCTTAGTGAGAAATGTGTGGGTGGGGTGTTTTTTTTTCATGTCAGAGGTCTAGAACAGTGGGTTGAGAGTAAGCAAAGGGCACAAAAGATAGTCAAAAGTGCAAACTGAATATACTTCCAGTGCACTTCTCCATGAGTGAAAATGTGTCTGCCTGGATCCACAAATTAGTATCAGTGGAGGATTTGGTCAAAATGCTTGATTTTTTTAAAAAAAGCTTTCTAAGGAATTTGAGACCATAAGGAATGATCGTAATGAGAAATGCCATTGCTGTTTGTTAATTATAGGCCTAACTTCTGTTAACAGTTGATGAGACTTCCCCTCACCACCAAATTTCAACATCACCCAGATCATGGATGCAGTACCTGTGTGATGGCATCGCTCTACCTTTTCCTTGTAGACAACCGCTTGACACGTAGTGACTTGAAAATACTCATTATTTATTTGTTTGTTTTCTTCACAGGCTGGAATGGTGTTAAGATGTGGATACTTCTGGTTTGGCTTGTTTCTCGTGCCCACTGCGTGCCTTGTTAAAGACGTGGCGTGGACAGCGTAAGTCTTACGGCAGTCCTCTTGGTATTACAGGAATTATATTGTATGCACGTGTTGTCCAGTCCAGTATTGTTCTGTAAAGAACTACAGAGCCTTTCAGTGAATGCGAAATGGTGATATTCGTTTGGAAGACCTCTGAGCAAAGTGAAGTGGGAGTCATTTCTCACCTGCCAATGCAACTAGCAATGTGAGAATGGTTTGTCCTCAATCTGAAGGAGACAGCCTTGTCTGAGTAATGAAGGTGTGTCATCTTACGCTTATTTGTGTTTTCTACCCATTAGTTAAAGGCAAATTTAAGTTGAACAACAGAGATGTCCTATTCCTACAAAGGAGCAAATAATTTGTTCAATTTGAGTAAGGTTAGGTAGAAAGTAAAAATGTGGCACTCTAATCCATACCCAGTAAGCTCCCAGTTTTCTGTCAGCTGCTCTTCAGGTTCTCCTTCAACAATGGGTCTTCCAAGACTTAACTGAGAGAAGAGCAATACTCTGCGCTCTGTGGTTGAAGCGAAGTCTTAGTGATTCCTTCCCTGCCCAGGTAGGAGGAGCAACCCTTCTGAAATACAAGCCTGTATAATCCGCTTCTCTCAAAACTCTGTGGTTTCAAAGCATTGTGGAAGGCAAGCAATTTCAAGAACTTTGATTTAAAGAGAAGAAACTTACTTTCTCTACCATTGCAATTTGTAATGCGGAAGTATCATTTTCATTTAGAATTTCTGGTGTTTTGTTCAGCTTGCTTTTAAGTGTCTTAAGCATCAAAGCTTTCGTCCTTTCCCTTCAAAAGCTGTGTTACAGCCAAGAAGGTTTTATTACATGGATATATAATAATCTCATGCAAGGAGGATGCAGGGCATTCCAGCTCTGGGGCAAAAAGGCAGATCCTTGCTGGAGTGAAGAGGGAATATAGGTTAACTTGTCACTTGTCAGACAGGCTCGAAGTGGAAGCCTCATAACACCTAGCACTTTGATCCAGGAATGAACTGTTGGTCAGACAAGGAAGATTCTTAGAATCGCAGAATCATTTAGGTTGGAAAAGACCTTTAAGATCATTGAGTCCAATCGTAAACGTAACACTGCCAAGTCTACCAATCTTCTTACAGAGAAATGCAGAAAATACTGAAACAAGCAGGAAGCTTCCCAAACCCAGGCACGTTTCAAACACCGGCATGAAAGAATAAATCAGGTCATATGCATATGTCTGAAAATCTTCTTTTCTTCCTGTGGGGTTGATAGCACAGCTAAATTAAACTGGTGGTAGGCAAATCTACCAATTGGTAAGTACTTCCTAAATGTTTTCCTATTTTCTTCCTCAGCTTAATTTTAACAAGCTACACTGTTAAAATTAAAACTTGATATCATAATATAAGATTTCTGTTCAGACCAAACTATGATTTAATAGTCTAGCACACTAGAGGGTTTTTTTTGTTACACTCATTAAACTGCTCCAATTGAAAATTATTTTAAAATTCTAAAGCTGAGGCCAAAATGTTTAAATTTAGATACTTAGCTGTATCTGACCTGCTTTTTAAAAGCTCTGGAAAAAAATATCTTGGAATTCATTTAGCATAACAGGTCCTGCTCCTGTGTCAGGCATTATTTAAAATCACCTGCTTAGAAGTCAGTGGGAATACTTTTGTGATTAAAGCTAAATAGGAGCTGAACTGTGTGCAGCATCAGGGATCAAATATATATTTAGGTGTCCAAGATAACACTTTAGTTTTTGAAATGTTTTCATGGTAGTTGAATGTCTCGAAGTTGTCCTCTGTTCTTATCAGTTCTTGGGAAAAATGACTCAAGAATTGTAAAACAGGCCAGACCAAGGCAGGCTCATCCTCGGCTATTACTCATTTAAAACTCTGTTACTGACTCAGCCTGTTCTTCAAGAGAAATCTCAGCAACATAATCTTTTTAGTGGTTCAGACCAAGAATGTACAGAGATTGTGAAGCTCTTAAGACAAACGTCTATGATTGATAGACTAGATATTTTCCCAACAGATTTTAAACAGAAGGCTCCTATCAACATTAGGCAAAAAATCTGTTCTTTGGGCAGGACTTTTTTTTTTTAACCCATCACTGAAAAATTAACACCATTAATATTTTAACTAGGATAAATGAAATGACACAGCTATCAGCACTGCCATATGGAAGGAGTAAAGGTCTGTTTCCTTTCCAAGAGGCTTGCCATTCAAAACTTGAGCCCAAGGCCTCTGGAAATCAGCCGGCACATTTCCACAGCAGTGGTTACACCACATTGCTGTCTGTAATTCAGCAGAATCTGGTTTTGGCAATAAAATTCCAGCAGCTCTGACTTCTCATGGTCATGGAATTTATCCCTTTCGGTTTCTTTTGGACATGAAGCATATGTCTGCAGAAAGAGCATCTGTGTGACCCGAAAGGTACATGCCTAATTTCATTACAAAATACTGCCAGAAAACCATACAGAGTTTTTGTCTGGAAGAAGATTAAAAGGGTTAGGAAAGTGTGTTTCAAACCCATACAAATCTTTGTTTCTAAACTGCTGTGCTGCATCCGCTATCAAAACTTGTAATGCTAGAAGCAAGAGCTAGTTTTACATGTTCCCTTTGTTACACAGGCTACAGTTGTCAACACACCTCTTATCTCCCATGTTCTCTGCAGCTCCAGGCTTTTCTGTTTACTTCTTTTTTTTTTTTCCTTTTCAAGTGAGTCAAGGAAATGTGGGAAAACTCTCTTTAAAAAGCGAAGGAAGCTCATTATTAATACTTGGCTGCAATACCACATTGTTAACTTTAGTCCACAGCCCTGAATTCAGTGGCTTGGTTTGGATTTGATTTTTGCCTTTATAAAAGTCCCAGTTGTGCTACCATTGAAATGAACAGAGCTTTATAAGGTGAGTGCTTCCTCACAGTTGGCACATGTCACTTGAATACCTGTCACTGGTGCTAGGAAGTCTTGAAATAGCTGAGCCACAAAGCTGTTTGGGAATCATAAAAACACAGACTGTAGTCCAGCAAAATTAGGCAAGAAGGCAAGAATTTATTAATCATTGGTGTCTCAATACTTATTGTTACAGTGAAAAATTTCCTAAGCTTTCCAATCATTGCCAAAATCTTCATGTACTTTTTTTACCATGGAGGAAGAATTGTGTTGCACTTGCCAGCTCCAGAGTGTGAATAAGAGAGAGAAGGTATGAGGAGCTCTTCCCATCCTTGCACGTGCTTGCAGTCCCTGGAGCACAAATGGTTTTGAGGATAAGGAGCCAGAGTAGAGGTGTCATTGTGTTTGAGAAAAGCTTATGAATGTAACCACACGTATCCTTGGCAGGTTCTGGCCTCCCGAACCCCCTAAATAGCTTCCTAGGGTGATGAAATGAAACTGTGCACTTCCCTGGCCTGGAAGGGAAAAGGCCACTCAAAATAGAAAGATAACCCTTTTTCTGTTCTAATGGTCCGTGATCTTAATATCCCAGTCTGTGAGGGAAAGGTGAGTTTGCCTTTACATAACGCATCAAGTTTCAACTGAACAGTAACATTGAACACAAGATCTTAGAGTTTATTGAGGACTGGTCATGCATCTAGGGCCACTTGTGAAGTACAAGGTAAAAGTGAAGACTTCTACCTGTATATTTGTGTATCAAAAGTTAAGAATGTGCTGTTGTAAAAAAGTCATGAAGTGTCCAGTCCTGTTGCCAGCAGTCCGTGGAATATTTGCATTTCACTTCGATAGGAGCAAGCCTGGACTTTGAGGCCATTGTAATATCGTATTTTAGTATTTGTTTTTGAAGAAACACGTGAATAGGTTAGCTCAGGCCCTTTTTGTAAATACTCAATTAGTGACTCTTCCATGGATACTCTTGCTTCCAAGTGAAGGAGTGATTCAATGCATAACAATTACCTGCAGGTTTGTTGTTGCTTGTATGTAAGCCCATGTATTTCTTCATTTCACACTACTGACCAAATAATTCCGTACCCCCAACTTCAGGACAAAAGTATTTTTTCCATGTTGTGAAGTATCAGTGCAATGCCTCCTTGTGCTGTGCAGCACTAATTGGACTTTATTGCTCAGGCTCCATTCTGTTAAATTTTGAATTCAACATTCACTCTAAGGGAAAAGAAGAACGTCTCTCATCTCTTACGGTGTATGGCAAGATAAACGTGGAACCTTGGGAGAGACCGAACAACTTGTAGATTTCTGTGTTCTTGTCTGGGGGGAAAACTGGCTATGAAGGATTTTAAAAGTTCCAAACACGCTCGGTCTTTAAGTTTGCAATAGTAGGTTTAGCCTCTTTGAAAGGTAAGAGGTGAGTTCAGGGTCAAAATTTTGATGTATTTACTCAAATTAAAGAGTGTGATAATGAAGTCAACTGTAAAGATCATAAGAATTAATAGCTCAAAGCTTTCTCGTTTTAATCGCTATAGTTTCCCTTCCTCAAAGAGGAGACCAGTCTAATCATTAGCCTAACCAGTTATAGGAACTTGAATCTAATTAATTTTTGTGCAGCTATTGGTAATCTCACGTTCTTGAAACATTATGTGTTTTAAAAATATCCTTGCTAGTGATTTCTTCCATCACAGTACGTTGGTGTTCCCTTGCAAATCACACACCTTTGGTGGTTTGTTTTAACTTGCTGTTTTAAGTACATCCTGATACTCTTTACCTCCAGATTATGCTTTGCTTCACCTTTTGTTGGTGGGGTTTTTTTTTCCCCTCCTCTTAAATGTAGATGTGTTTTGAAAAGTAGTTTTCATTTTAGCTTCTCATTTTGAGACATTTGAGGCCTAATTCAGCAACACAAAGACCAAAGGACTTGGATAACGTAGTATTAATATCAAGGCAGTGTCATTTAAAATAGTATCAGCAAAGATTTGTGGTCTTTGTTTCTTATTCCCCATGGAGGGAGTAATAAGAATCATGCTTTTTAAAAATAAATGCATCTTCATTATATTTTAATTACATATACACTGGTTATTATTTTTGTGCTAGAGGGATTTTGACAGTGTTTTACATCATTGGTTAAAGATTATAGTATCTGCATGTAAGATTTTTAGAAAACTTCCAAAGAAATTTTTGCCATCTCTAGAGTTGAAGAATGTTATTTTAATGCCATGAAGCAAGTGGTGTCTCAGCCGACTTGGCTCCGTCTTGTTTTCAGGCTTATTGTGCAGTCACATGCAAATCAATATTATCTCGTGGGACACTTGTCCTCCTTTAAGTGACACAAAAGAGGAAGCTGATCAAAAACTGCCTGCTGGAGAAAGATCCTGACGTTTTGTGTTATTGCTTTGTACATGTCAAGACAGAGGGGACTAGATTCTGTCCTTATATCAACGTAACTTAGGTAGAATAGCACTGGAGCAGTAGGTGAAACTGGGGGAAAAAAGGCCCAAGTCTCTTCATGGGGGACATTGCTCTCTAAATTTTGGTTGCGCGTGTGGTACATGGATTGCTCTTTGAATCCCCAAGCTGAGAAAATAGGACACAGCCAGTCTTGTTACTGTCACTTTGAAAGCTCAGTGGGGATAGAAGTGCCTTTCCAAGCCATGTGAGACTGATAAATGAAAATAAAGGGGCTTGAATGGCAATTATTATCCGAGACTCTCCTCAGGTTTTCACAGAAGTGCCACGCATAGCTCAAAAGACAGAGTAGAATCATGTTTTACTGCCATGAATATTCAATGAATCCCAGCTCTTTTGTCTGAATGCCCGGGTCCGGAGCAGTCCCACGGCAGCGATGTCAGGTCTCCATAGTCCCATAGCTTTGCTGCTTGGTTAGATTTTGAGTGTTGTGTTGAAGCAGCTGAACTCTGCTGAATTTGAAGTCCTTCTGATTTCTCATTTCGTATGTAATATTTCCCAGGTATTGTGAACCTGAACTGACATGCATAAACTGTGCCTTTTCCCAAATCCTTCAAGGGAAGGTCCTCTGCTTCTCATCCAAGAGGTAAAATTAGGATTTTGTAGCAAAACAAATGTTCACATGGCTTTTTTGTTTTGTTTTTCTTTTTTCCTTGTGGTACAGGGCCAAGCATACCTACCATAAAACTTTGCTGGAGCAAGTTCAGGAGTTGGAGACAAAGACGAGAGAGCTGGGAAAAGCCATGCTTCGTGATAGTAATGGAAAGAGGTGGGGCAAGTCTATGCTGGTGTTTAAAACAGACCCTTGTCCTCTCCCCTCTCTGTTTCTTATTCACTGTTCAAATCTGATTCCAGACAGGGTAAGAAGACTTCTGTCCTGTATTATTCATTTGTTGTTTTTCCTTATCTTATATGTCTATTGCCCCCACCAAAATCAGCCCTTCCAGTTTCATGTCTCTTGCGTTATCGCTGTGAGGCTGTATTGGAAATTGCTGCTCAATCTCCTGCCTGGTAACATGTAGTACTGGTACCTGGCCACTGAGCCAGACTGGTTTTGAAAGGACTTTTTTGTATGTCATCAGGGGGGAAAAAAAGAAAAGAAAAAAAAAATCAATCTGATAACCATGTTAGGGGAGGGAACTGTCTGCGACACAGGATATGAAGACTGTAGCTGAAAGGAGAACTGGCTAATCCAGCATGCCCTACGGCTTCATTCGGTCTCACCTTAAGGGGTTTTTTTTTATACTTTTACTTTTTTCCACTGCGGCTTACAGGCCCCTGCTTTCAGGGTTCTCAGTTTCTTGTTGTGCCTCTCCCTTATATCCACACCATATGGACTTGAACATATTGCTATTATTGAATCTTTCATTGTAAGGGGAGAGTATGTGTTGTGTGGGAACTTTCGTCTCTTCTGAAAGAAGCTAAAGAAAATCATACTGAGGCTTTTGCATCCAACTGTTTCATTTACCATCTCAGAATGTGGTTCTGCATCAGCTGGTCGGAAAAGCTCCCCAAGTTCAAAAAGGTTTTAGAACTA
>NW_009626853.1:10758-37346 GCF_000690535.1 Cariama cristata
TGGCACCACATGACTTGCTAGGAAACTACATGATCATTAAACTGGATTTTAGCAAACCTTGTAAACTAGCAAACTGAGTGGAATGGGGCTTTTAAAAGATTTTTGTTCTTCTGGGGCAGGGTCATCCTTTGAGCCTTTGATGTCTATTCTAAGGTAAACTAATTGCCATATTGTAGCCGCTGCGAAGACGAGCAGATAGTAGACTTTTTTCAACTGAACTTGTGAGTTAATAAGCACTGTTTTTAGGAAAAATTATCAGGGAGTGAGTTTACCAAGATTATAGTAAACTGAAAAGCTTTAGAAAATGCTTGTGTGGACTTCAATATGTTTATAAGATGACCTTAGTGACCGGAGTTCACTTCTCAGAGGCCAAGACAAAGTAAACACAGTGTTATTGATTAAGATCACTTCAAACACTTGGTATGTTCAGTTTTTATTTTGAGTAATTTTTCTGCTGTGACTTTTGGATCCTACAGAACATAGTTTATAAATTGTGCTCACTTGCAAAAGTCACAAACCGCACATGAAATCATTTAAAAAGAAAAAGCAAGCTTTGCAGCACTGGGTCAACAAAGGCAATGTTCTATGCCACAATTAAAACCAACAAAGATACCTGAAAGCAGGCATTTAATTAAAAATGGGCCTTGTTTTTAGAGGGCTGAGCAGTCACCTTGAAGTCACCTGGCGTCAGGTGAGCCTCCCAGACAAGAAGGGTGTAACTTGGTGTGGTGAGGTGTGGACTGACACACTGATAGATGCCAGACAAGCGGAACCCAGGCCAGCAGAAAACTGGCTGTTCCCAGGCACGCGGCTCTGGTAGCGCGAGCCCCTTGGCTGTCGCGGTGGTTCCTGTCTGTGCATAGGACGTAAAGTTGTATTGGTTTGTAGCGTTTGTGTTTTCCTGCCAGTATTTACTGTAGCCGGAGAGGAGAGTGAGTCGGCTTTTTGCCTGATGAATCCCTGGGTTGTGTGGCAGGTTGACGTACTGTTAATAGTGAGAGAGACAGATCGCATTTGATCTGTTTATATGTGTGTGTGTATGTGTGTCCAAGAACTTGATGGGTTTCTTCTCTGTTTACACACTGTCCTGACTTTCTGTAAATTTAAGGCCTGTGCTGTAATTCATTCATACACTACATGTTTTCATAGCCTTTTATTTTATTGCATTCTCACTGCAAACTCTTTCATCTGCGTTCCTCCTCCATATAGCTTCACTTCATTCTCGAAACGCTTGCATGGAGATGATGTAAGGAATCGCTTCTGGCCCTCCTTCCCATTCTCCCACCCCCCTTCTTTCCATGCATTTGTTTGTTCTCCTTCCTAATTGCTCCCAGATTTTCTGGGTGGTCCATCTGTGAACTAGATAATGGTAGAGTGCCTCTGCCTGCTAGGAGCTGGTGTGCTGTGCTTGTGATGTGGCCTCCTGAGTGCTCTTCGGAGTTGTGCTGTCTTTTATCTCTTTTGTTTGTCTCCTGGCTCTTTCACACCTGCTAGAAATCTTGTGCTTGTCCAAAGGGAAGGGTGAGGCTGGGAAAGAAGCCGAGTGGGAACTTGCTGCAGTTACAGCCTCTCAGGTTCATGTTCTTTATTTTTTAATAATTTCCTTGAAGCCGGTGGAAACGAGTGCCGAGACGCATGCACTGCTTTCCCCTCCAGCCCGCAGCCCCATTGCTCTCGGGGTATTTCTACCTGCGTGATGCTATGCGGGAAAGGGAAGTAGCCGGGGTCTCCTCATTTCTAATGGAAAGCGGAGAGCTGCCTTAGAACTGCGCCGGTCTGTCCATCACCTCCACGTAATGGTGTTAGCTCTTGGTTGGAAGTGTTCCTGAACACATACCCGTTAGGTGTTGGTTTGTTCAGGCAGCTGTGGAAGATAAGCTGGCTGTCATCAGGGTCTATTTTCCTGGCCCACATAGTGGACACTATTTTTATTCAGTGTTTTTCACAAACAAACAACAAAAAAATCACACCCAATTACAGATAAGAGAAGGATTTAGGGAGCTAATTGCTTTTATCATTGCCTAGACCTTAGACAAAAAATGAAGTGCAAGATCTGGATGTTTAGAATTAATCTGCTAAACAAAAAGCAAATCACAAAGCCCAGAAAGGAGTGAGTGCATCTAGGCTTGCACAACAGGATGCCAGCGGTTTGCTGTGGCTCAGCTGAATTTCTGTGAAGTGTGAGCAGGATAGCGCCTGGGTCCTCACTGCACTTGGGGAAGGAGTTGTGGGAGATCTGCATGTGCCGCTTGATACCTAAATACGCACGTCCTGTCTTAGAGGGTCTTCGCCCTGCTGACTGCTCTCGCTAGACATGTTTTTCCAGGTTAACAAAAAATGTCTTCACCAGTGCTCATTAAATCCTTCTGAATCCTAGCCCCTTTGAACAGTTTCTAAAATTGAATTTGCTTGTGCCGATCTAGGAAAGCAGGTGCAAATTTTTGCCTTCCCAATGGCAGGGAGCAGACATCAAGTGTCTGGTTTGTGCAGAGAAGAGTGTCGGCACCCTGAGCACTACAGCTGGGTCCCCAAAACCTTGCCAGTAACATTAGAGTGATACTTGGAGATTATATCAAGTGCATTGTTTTGAGCTGTAAAGGCTCATGTTCTCATTTCTCTGTATATCTCATCTGGACGGGTAAAAACTTACTTTTTGTGCAAGCTGGGATGATCACAAAATCAGATGAATCCTGGAGCAGGGAATTTCATCAGGGGAAACAAGTATCTGGAAAACTGGCAGCTGCAGAAGTAGCTTGAGAAGCGGAAGAGGGAGTGCACAGTAAGGGACTGGTGATGGATCCCATGCCATCTCACCTGCCTGCTCGTGGAAGACGAGTACCTGGCCTTGCGCTCCCCAGGCGGGTGCCCAGTGATGCTGGGCTGGACTCCAGCCCCGCCACAGCGTGAGCGAGCAGGAAGGGAGAGGGGCTCCCTGGCACTCTCATGTAACAAAAGGCAGGATTTAACACTACGTTTACATGAATTTGGAGAGGTGAGAGGGGCAGCTCCTGTGCCAAAGCAAACATGGACATGTGGAGACACCTGCCCAGCAGACCTAATCATATTAACATGCAAGATTTACACAAAGAAAACAAACAGTTTTTCTACAGGTTTGTGTTCAAAAGTGGCATTGAGTTCAGCTGCAGAGATTTTTGTGTCTTTAAATCAGTTGACAACTAAATCTTGGCTCATAGGGGCCAAATCTTCAAGTCCTCATTGACTTTTCACTCTATCTAAGCTCTCATGGACGTCAGCAGGAGTTCAGGTGGAGTAAAGCCTGACTAGGGACCAAAGCAAACTTTACTTTGGACACCCGTGTCACTTTATTGCTCCAGTGGCCAACCAGCGGCGAGCGAGCGGAGCTGTGCAGGACCCTCTTTGTGACAGTAGATTTCCTGTTTCAGAGGGTTTCTGTGTCTTGGAATTGCTAGAGAGCTCCCTGTGAAACTAGCTTTTCGGTCGTTTGACTGTTAGGTTTCTAGTCAGTTGGTGGCCGGGATTAGAAGATTATTTGATACTGAAAAACAATGTGGCTTTCATGATTTATGTACTGTACAAGGAGCTGAAGGGCCTGTCTGGAGTGTTGCAGAAAAGTGCCTGCATCGGTGAAGTACTGGGAAGGATTTCTTCGGATTATTCAGAAATCTGGGAGGCAGTGTCTGTCTTTCACGAAGGTGAAGGGAAGTGACTACAGAACTAGCGAGGCAGAGCTGAGAGCAATGAGGAAGCACTGCGGTGTGCTTTTGCGCGGTGGTTTTCAGTATGCTCTTTTACTCTTGCTGCTTTCAGACACCCACTGGGGGTAGGTAGCCACCTCTTTCTTTCATCTCCATTTCGTAAAACAAATACTGTTTTTCAGTGTACCTAAACCAGCAGTTCCCCACAGTCTCTCCACTGTTCAACAAGGAGACATGCTGGTGGAGATTCTCTTTCATTTAAGTGCTTTTCACCAAATCTAACTCTGTTGCTTTAGTGAAACGTGCATGACCAGCTCTCGCCCTGAGAGTGAACCATCTTATTTATCTTAGCCTGAGTTTTCTTTGGTGGGTGGGGGCAGATGCCTGTCGTTTTAAAAGCTGCATGACCCGGTGGGTAATCGGTGAGCTGACAGAGGTACCGGTGGAGGCTTGCCCACTCCATAGGTCCCTGGGGAGAAGAGGAGAACGGGGGAAACCTGACTTAGGCTGTGGCTGTGCACAGAGCCGAGAGCTGCAGAGCCCTCAGCCTCACGCTGGCAGAAGCAGAAATGGTAGAACAGACTTAACTTTTCTCTTAACAAACCCATGAATGAGCTGAGGACCTGATCTCATGGTTCCCAAGGAAGATGCAATCTTTTTCGTTAAGATCAAGAGGAACGAGGGTTGGGCTCATTATACTCCAAAGCACTTTGTGTCTTTATTGATGCATTTCAAATTACATCTACTTGAATAGAAAGACCGTGCCAGTAAGGCCCCTTAACGTCAGCAGGTACAATGAGTCTTATTTGAAACAAATTCAGTCTGGTGTTTTCAGCTGGTTAAACGACATTGGATGTTTGCAGCCAAATTCTTGTTTCATTAATGTGTTGACTTCAGCATGTTTACTCAGGATACGCATGACTGTGATCTGAATCCGGCCCATCCAGTGCAGCTGAGCGTAAAATGAGGTTGAAGAGGGGAGAGGTGTGTCTTGGGTTTTGAGGTTTCAGAGTCTTTTATCAATTTTTCCAGATGTTGTTCACACCATTTCTGGGAAGCAAAGGCAAGATTTCTCCACCAGCATGCACAACAAAGTGACTGGCATATTTACGATTTTTCCTTGCAGCTTTTCTAGTAAAAGGATATTAGACTCCTTTTACTAGCAAAAAGCACATAAAATTATATCAGTGGGGTTTTTTAAATTCCTTGATTCCATATGGTAAACATTTGTGTATGGTAGGTGGAAAATGTATCCTTTCATTTCATTTTGCACTTGTCCATTTCTCCCTCCCTCCTGTCCAATATCAGTAAGGAATCAGCATGTTATTTCCTCATTTTAATATGTGCTCTTGATCTCTGGCATTTCCAACCCCTATGTGTGAGGCACTTGAAATTACTAGGTTTGATTCGGCTCTGAGTTGAGCAGCGGGGAGACAGTGGGGCAGAGGTGGGAAGGAGCAGAGGGGGGGTCGGAAGCTGGCCAGAGGGATGAAGGGGGAGCTGTCATGCTTCCACTGGCACTGGGGACCCAAGTGCCCAGCTGCTAGCGCAAACCAGTTGGAGCTGACGTGCCCGTTCTCTGGTGCAATTAATTATTTCACGTCCTGATTGTGCCTATCACGTAACCTTGAGGGAGATCCAGTGCACAAATAGGGTTAAAACCTAGTGACCTGGAGAAGGATTTAGAGCTGTGAACAAATCCGCTAGCAAAGTCAAAGTTGACAGAGGTACAGTATCAGCACAAAGGCCAAAATGGAGCTGTAAATTGAAAGGAAAGATTAGAAAAAAGAGAACATAACAAGATGGGAGTTCAAACTGATTAAGGGGCCAATCTCTCTGATGCCTAATCCTGAGTTACTGGGTTGGGCACCAGGGATCTCCACAGGGGAGAGAAGAAGAAATCTTCCCTCCAGGCTGCACAGCAGGAGAACTGCTCCCTAACAATTCCTCCAGCCTAATGGCTTCAGCAGTCTGCCTCGGCCTCAGCTCCTCCGCTGCCTAACCCCGGCTCCGAGGAGGAGAGGCAGGACAGCCTGCATTCACACCTCTGATCGTGGCAAAGAATAAAGTATTACGGTACGTGTAGCAAGGACAAGAAAAACGAAGTTGTACTAGATACTAATTTCTTAGTGGACAATTACAAAATACTTAAAAGCTTAAAGAAAAGCAATTTGGTTTTTTGCGGATCAACCAAATGTCCTGGGCTTTGCTCTAAATTATATCCAGACACTTTCAAAGTTTATCAGTTTTTGTTGTTGCCTTGAGCTGTTCTTTGCCCTTTTTTCTCTAAAGAGAAGGAAGAAAAAACCTGATAGGAGTAGTTTAGAGTTTTTTGAACACAGAAGTCAGTTTAACTTTAGTCAAAGTATGTAAGTGGACTTTTTTTAAACCAGAAAGTTTGGATTAAAAAAAAAAACACCACCAAAACACCCACACCTTGGCATAGAGACCAAGCGTGGAAAACTTCAGCCTCCAAGGTGACTACTTCTGAAAAAATGAGTGGATAGGAAAAGAATGTTATAATGGCAACTCTATTGCCACCTTATCTGCAGAGGATATGACCAAGCACCCACTAGAGTAAGTGCAAAGTGAGGCACTTAGGGACCAGAAGTAAACAGCGCTGATACCAGAAGGGAGGATAGCTGAAAAGCAGCAAGCCACACTTAGCCTTTTCTGCTTCTCAGATGTTTAAATCAAGTCAATTCCCACATTTTGGAAAGGCTGAAGACAAAACTGGGCAGCTTCAGCTTTGTGTTAAGTTGGGTTTGGGACAGCTGACAATGATGGCTGTTCCCCCTCGTGTAATGAAATGCATAAACACATGCTTAATGTTTGCATTGCTTAGAAATGGAAGGCACTCTCACAGAGGGAGATCTCATTTATTATTTTCTTAGGGTTGTTACTTTTCAGAGAGACATGTGATGTTTAGTATCTGTTTTTTTTAGATCGTGCTTGGTAATACTGTCTTCTGTTCAAAGAAGCTGTCTTGGTAAGAAGTTTAGGAATAGCCTCCAAAGTGAAGTCTAGAATGGATTGTCCAAGTGATTTTAGGAGTCAAAGGAGGGGTCTCTTTGGCTTTTCTGTTAATGACAAAAGAAAGTGTAAATCACCCTTGCTTGTCACCAGAAGGAAAAGCTTTGTCCTGCTTTTAGCTGTACAACTTTAAGGACCAATTTGAAGCGGATTTTGTGGGCGTAGAGTGGAGAGCTTGGTCCCGGAGCTCCGCATACGGTCCGGGTGCTGCACGCGGGGCTGGCTGAAGCTCACGGCGTGCCCTGGCCTCTGTCTGCTGTTGCAGGGTGGTTCGGGCACGGGGTGCCATGGCAAGGTGGGTAGGCTCGCATGCACCTGAGGTGGGGCATGGGCGCTGGCTGCCGTTCTCCTTCATGCTGGGGTCGTGCCTTCAAACGTCTGAGATGTAAGGGGAGAGGGAAGCTGCCGTTTTGGTTGGAGTAGCACACTACCAGGCCAAATCACAAGCTGTAACGACAGTGTTTCTCCAGGGCAGTGACGAGGGTCACGGATCCGTGGGGTTTTGATGATGTGGCTGCAGGGCTGGCTCAAGGATTTCCTAGACAATTCCTTACCAGCTGTGGTCATACTGGCCCGTCTTTGCCCCGTCTTCCACAGCTGGATCAGCTGTTTGTGGGTCCGTGTGATAAATGAGCTGAAGGAAGTAGGATGGTGTGGGGAGCACTGTCAGGCTCTCCGACTGACTGGTAAGGGCAGGAGCTGCTTTAGCTATCAGTCACCACAAAGGGCATCCATGGAGCTGCTGCTGAAGTTGTGTGACGCTCAACCTTTTCACATCCAGGTGGGGTAAAGGACTTGTAGCCATCTGTGAGCTGCAGGCCTGGAGAGCTCACCGTTACATGGCTGCTTAAGTGTGCTCCAAGTTGGTCTTGCAAGGCCACATGTCCACATACATTTGATGCTTAACAGACAAACGTTTGGCTGGATAATGTCAAGCATAACTTTTAAGGAGGGGGAAAGTTCCTTAAATAGTTGCCCCCTGTCTAGGGAGAGGGAGTTTCTCCTCTGTGGCTGTGACACGTACTTGGGAAGCAGCTGGAGGGGAGCTGCTGCATTAACAAGGCCCGGAGATGTTGTGCCATGGCAGGGCATAAGGCCTCCGGCTTCCCTGGAGAGAGCTGGCTGTTGGGGAGCCCTCAGCACGGACCTGGTACTCCCTAAAGCCCAGTTGTCTTGGTGCAGCAGCCACCTCAGGTAGGTAACTTCTTGCAGCCCTCAGCCTGCCAGTGGCACAAAATGACCCTTTGGTCTTCTACCCGTGGTCTGGGTTTTTGTTGATGGCTTGCTGAGTATTTACAGTAAAATGCAAAAGGAGCATGGATTTGGATGTCTCTTTATTTCAGCTGGATCCTGAGTGATTAAGGAGCAGTGTGTGTAGACGCTGACTGTGCAAAGAAAATGCTGATTTTTGTTTTACTGTTTATACGCCTCAGACGCTTCCTTGTGAAATGCTCCAGAGATTTCCTTTGATTACACTGCAGCTTCATTATCAGTAATGCCTGTTTGCCTTTTAAATTAAAAAGACCTCCTACCCTGATTGACCTCATAGTAAAACATTCCTGCAATCCAATGCCAGATAACCAAAAATAACATCTCCACTTTGTGGACCGAAAGACAGAAACCAGCAGAAGCATGCAGTTGCTAGTTTTGCTGTTCCGTAGGAGGGCGATTCCTCTCTGCGATGTCCCTGATGCCCAGAGAATGGAGGTGTATTTGCTCGCTCAGCCAGTCAGGCCTTTCCTCCATAGCCCTGGCTTTTGCCGAAGCCTCAGCATTAGTGTGGCTTGCGTTTGAGATGATTTTGCATGTTTTAATTCTGATTTCCTGATCTGTGAGAATGTTGGGTTTACGTTCCACTTACACCAAGCCTGTGTTACTTGTCATCTCTCTGCCTGCTGTGTAACTCTTACAACTCCCTTATGTGAATTCAAGTAATGCACTTGAGTCTAAACTAAAAGAAAACGAATTAAACCAAGGCCTGCGGCTGTGCTGGGGGAGTGCGCTCGGCCAGGAGGGAAGATCTGAGGAAGAAAAATGGGTCTCCTCTGGCCGCTTACAAAGGGGTGGGCACAGGCTCTGCCTGGAGCGTGGGGCTCCTCTTTGCGCAGTGGGACCACAGCTGGTGCTGTGAGCCTTTGAGCGGCGTTATGCTGCAGGAAAGGGGGGGTGGAACTTGTGAATAAATCCTCAGGGATACATGGTGTGTTCTGGCAGCCGGAGGGGGATCGGTGAGTCCTCTCTGCCAGGTCATGCCTGGGGAGAAGTCATAGTGCTGAATGGAGTTTGAGAACCAAGAGACTGAAATGAGAATCAACAGTCTGCTTGTAAGTGGTTTGGTGATTAGGATTGATCAAAGCTGGAGAAGTCTGTTTCAGACCTTTTTTTTTTCTTGCTGTTCATGTTTTATGTTGATGTAATTTCTGGTGGCAGAAACATGTCAACAAAGAAACAGCGGACTTTCGTGTAAGTTACTGTTTGGAACATATGGAAAAAATTGGTTATTACGTTTTAATTTTAAATTTTAAAAAAGAAGATAAGAGTATCCTCTTTTCCCCTTAAAATGTTATCCACAGCTAAAGATGACAGGGACAGAAACTTCCTGATCTTTTACCTTGTGCTTAGCCACATTGAGTATTTTGCAAAAACAACTACTTCCCTCCTTCCTTCCCTCCCGCCCTGCTGTCGCAGTGCGAGGACAACACGTTGCAAGATGCCCCTTCCAACGGGAGAGGACTGCAGGCCAGCTAGGGCTTCTCCGGCAACAACGTGTTTGGAGGAGGAAGGAAGGAGGCTGAACGAGGGTCAGTTTGTGGCTCCATTTGAAAACGCACATAGGTAGGAGGGAGGCTGTGGAGTTAAGGGCAGAATTTCAGCCTAAGCTTTGGAGGATTTTCTGTTTTAAACCAAGCTGTACAGTGGTTTACCTGTTGCTGAATGCTGCGGCAGCACCGTAGGATAGAAGAAGCGGTGACACGGCACCTGCAGGCAGTAGGGTGAGGGCTGTCATAGTGGTTCAGATGACAGAAAAACAGCTGCGTGTTTGCTTGTCCGCTGGGCTTACCGGTGGACACTGGGTATCTTGCACTGAAGAGCCATGCCTCTGCCACGGGTTCTTGGCATGTTTTTAAGGCAGAGGGATGGTAGCTGGGATGTGTGCTTCTGTGTTTTATTGGTCACCTTTAGCAGTCCTGGTAAGGCGTCATTAGTACCTCAGTTCTTCCTTCTAGAAAGTGGAAAAGCAGAAACAAACCCAGATCATTTCATATGTGTATCTAACTGAATTCTGAATAATCCAGAAGGGCAGCGAGTTAAAACGAGGAGCAGCTAAGTGTCTTTGCCGGTTTGGTGTGCCTGTGCTCTCTATCTCCTCTAGTAAATCGTAACAAAACACAAACTTGTTTCCTGAGAGTTCAGTTCCTGTAAGAGAAGGGGGGCCCTGATACTTATTTTTTTTAAAACTGAGCTGTCTGTGTTTTCTCAGGGAAGATCCAGTTTTGAGACACCTGCATCCATTTTAACCTTCCCTCCTTTGTGAGCCCTGCTTTTGCCACCAGCCAATTAGTGAATTCAGGAGGACATTCTGGGTCAAGCTATACTGAGTACCGCAAATCCTCATTAACGCTAATTAGTGCTCAGTAGATTAATTGGTGGTGAAGCTCATCTTTTTTTAATTACTTGAGCAAATGAGATAGCGGGACCTTGTGGTCAGCTTTGAATTATTCTGTTTGTTTTGATGCACCTCATTTAAATGTGTAAAGCCAGATGTTTGTTGCCTAGATTTAAGGGCTGTTTGCTTTTGTGAGGGATGAGAAGGGAACACAGACAAATAAAATTAAGGCCTCTGTTGACATCTTAGAGCAATTCAGATATGAAAATGGAAGAGTCATTTTATTCAGGGAATGGAAAATATTGTTATGAAATAACATGTTGCCTTTAGTTTACCTTTTGATTTGTCATTTACTTAATCAATTTATGTAATGTTGTTAGCGCAGGCTTCCAGGCAGGCGGAAATCATCTTGACCCTCTTAGGAAGCCATTGCAAAGGTATTCCCAGCATGAGGTATTCTTTGTTATTGATAGCAGCTGAATCTGGTTTCAGGTGACTTGAGTAATGACTTCTTTTAATCTGTTTTTTCATAGTAACCCTCCAAATTGGGACATTTTTTATAGTTTTTGTTCTAAGCTACTATTTGCTTTGTTTAGTTCAAAGCATTTTGTCTGTGTCCTTTCTCCTTCATATAATTACAGATAGATGGTGTCTCTCCCTTACCTCTTCTGGGGTCACTAACTAACCAGTTTAAGCATATTTCACTGTCACTTTCCAGGTCACTGACTCCCATAAGGATGTCTGGGTTTGGCGTTTCTTCCATTCTGACACAGTGTTTGAGGTCCCGAGTGTGAACACAACTATTATCCAATATTCAGAGTATGATCTCATGATCTCCTAGCCTGCTGTCTGGATGCATCTTAAGATGCCATCCTTAGGTCCTTTGGGCACTTTAGGCACTAGCTCTGAATCACTGGAAAGCAGAATTAACACTTAAAATCATGGCTAATACTCGGGATTGATTTACAAGCAATATTTCTGTGAGCAAGGCCTAACCAGGTGCCTGCGAGTCTGACATCATCGTTAGTTTTGCGTCAAAGTATGGGGGAGACAGAGAAGTCTTCACTTTGTTATCTGTTGGTAGCAGACAAAAACCTTTTCTGAAAGCAAGGACTCGGTTAGTATCAGTGCAAACATTTCAGTCTAGTCAGAGAACCCACTTCACTTCACTTTCCTTTCAGGGCTTGTATTGGGAGATCTAGTATCTGTTAAATCAAATACTCATCCATTTTGGAAGAGCTGTGTTGCATTTACCTCTCTGTATTAAGAGCTCGTTTTATAGTACTTGACTTGCTGTCTATTTAACCATCCCTTGTACTTAAACTGCAAATACTCATAATTCTCCCATGAGTTTTTCTGTCTCTGAATAGATAGGATCCAATATTATTTCCCAAATGGGAAAATCAGATGTGACTTCAGTTTTGAAATTGTTGATTATAATTAGCAATACCAAAAATAGTCTAGCTTTGGCTTCCTTAGAGCTGCAGCGTGTCACTGATGTTCAGAAGTCCCTTGACAGCACGCCTTCCTCCACACATCGCCCGTCACAGCCTGAGGACCTAACCGTTGTTGCCCTGGAGCAGATACCATCCTGCACTTCATCTGTTGCTGTGGGGTGGATAGGCAGATAGAGAATTTGTTCCTCATGCCTTTTGCTGCTGTGGTTAATTCCATTCTCCATGTCGGAATTTTGTGGCAGATGTTGCTTATTTGTCACTTAGAACAAGTATGTTTTATCGGTTTCAGATTCCTTTTCTTTTTTTCAAGCCATCTATCCAAAACCACCCTCCGGTTCTCTGACGGAGATGGGAAGACCCAACCTGTATGTCGTTCTTTACCTGCAGAAGATGAACAAGCACTGCACTTCTGTCACTCAGAGGACCGCAGTAGATTGAGACAGTGTTTTGACACACTGACCAGTCAGGGGACTGACAAGTTACCCAACAGTCCTCCGCAATCAGCAGGAGGTTGCACAGTGCGGCGTCGCATGTTTGCACGTGCACCTGGTAGTGCTTGAGTCTGTGGGCTCGCAACTTGGTAAGCCTCTCACAGGGTAGAGAACCCTTACCTCTTGCTTGGTGCCTGCCATCCCCTCGCCTGCTGATCCTTTGTACTACGTGCTTCCTATTATGCTGCCTGCTTTGAGCAGTTGGACATTTCCTTGTGCATGTACTTGATTTTCGTACAGCCAGATGGTTTTTGGTTTTTTTAACCAGTTGGATTTTCTGAGATTTTTAGAAGCTTCCATGCTGTAACCCTGGTTTTAGTGGAAACCTGTGATCCTTTCTTCTTTGAACACATGCAGATCTCATGACCTGAGAGCACTTAAAGATTCTTGGACACTCTCAGTTGGTATCTATAGTTTTGCTTCCGAAGCTGTTATCAACTTTTCTTTTGTATTGAGGGAATACTACTGCTTGCAGGCAGGGAAAGCAACCTGGTGTATCTATTGCAGCTGTGATTCTGTGGTGCCAAGGGAAGGAGGGGAAGAGACAGAGTGTCTGAAAACACTCACAGTTGTAAAGATTTTAAGGAGAGGTCCACAGACTGTACAGTTTTTTAGTTCAGGTGTCTGAGTTTAGAGACCACAGGAAAAAGAGAAGGATTCCTCCTTTTTTTGTGGGCATCTCATTATGCACTGAACAGAGGACTGTGAGTGTGGGTATTACCCTAATGGACTAGTAAGTGGAATATAAGCCTACGTGGCTGGATTACATGTTATAGGCATCTCGGAGACTCTTTGGTTACTTTCTTGTTTGAAGTTAGAAAACTGGTCCAATGAAAGGGAGTTGTTTGTATAAAGCTGTTGTAAGCTTGTTGACAGCAGCAGCTGTGCTTTCTGGGATTTCCATTCCATATACCAAATGTGTGTGAATTTGTAACCTAATCCAAGAGAGATATCAACGTTGGCATTCAGTTGTGTATCCACGTTTGCAGGATAACAGTGGAATTACTGCTTGTGAAGGAAGACTTGAAAGAACGAGCAGAGTGTGACAATGGAAACACAGTGTAAATGTGGTGCAAGTGGGAGAGACGCTGCAGGGAGCTGCACTAGCAGATGGGTCCCCTCTATGCAGTGGCTCCATCTCAGCGTTGGGAGCAAGGGTGAGATGGAAAAAAACAACCTAATCGCACAGGAACTTTTTGAACTAAAATAATCTGATATGTAACAGTTATTTGAGGCTCCAGTGCAATGAGATTTGGACACCTACATTATTTTAAAACCCCATTGAACTTGGCAGGACTTGTACACATAGTTAAGTGCTTTGAAAGGTCAGATCTTAGCCATCGTTTGTTTATTCTGGGCATAAAGTTTTTGATTAAATGAGTCGTGTTTTTAATAAAAATCAGAGTGGAGAGTGTCTCCGATTTGTGTAAATCTGTTAGACCTATTGTAAGCGTACTGTATTTTTCACCTTAAGTTTGTATTTTCATTTTCTGCGAATTCAGTAATAATTTTTCAGGCCTTTGATAAGAACTATGTAAACCAAAAGGGTTCAAAAACTGGATAGGAAGTTTTCTTTCCAGTATGGGAGGAGGAAATGAGGGTGTTGTTTAGAAGACAGAACTAGCTATGGGTCCCACCTTCGGTTGCTTCAGGCCATTTTGCAGGTGTGATAGAAGCCTTTTACCATGTGCTAAACCTTAATGCTTTGCTCCTTCTCTCTAAGGCAGTTTGTGGGTGCCATGATTCATGTACATAATACTAAAGAGAAATCTTCTTTTTAATGTTCCATATCGCTTGATGTCAGACTTCTGATATGGTTTGTAATAATTTATAGGTATCGGGCATTCGGAAGTCACAGTGGTAATATTAGGGATGGATTATCTAAAAGTATACTTATACAAAGTAGCCTTAGAAAGGAGGAGTTTCCATTATTACAGAGTGCTTGATAATGTGCAGTTTAAAGAAGAGAAAATTCTTTTTTCTTCCTACAGCCATCTTAAATACTGACAAAGTCAAAGCTGCCAAGTACTTTAAATACAGTTGACTTTTACCTTGAACTCATCTGGTTACTCAATGTCTTTTTTTTTTTTTTTCTCTCCCTCAGCGTGAACGAACGTGATCATTTGTTAAAAAGGCTCGGCAGGAAAACTCCTCCGAGCCTTTTCCGTGCTCATTCTGTCCAGCAAAGTGTATCACGTAAGTAGCGGATCGTGTATGCATGTGTGTTTCACAGCAGTCAGTCCCAGATGAGTGAAGCAAAGGGTGATTACTTTTTAATTAAATTGTAGGTAGAGATAATCTAGCGCAGAGGCTGAGCTGCCAACCAAGACACGTACATTTGGAAGTGGAATTAGTGTATTTGGCCCTAGGCAAGTGGAGCTCAAATGTGGATAATTCCCTAGGATCCAATCAACAGGCCCAAATGACAAAATCCCAATATGCAGGTTCTCTGAATGTAAAATCCTGATAGTCTCAAGAATGCTGTAAAAGCAAAAACTCTGCAAGATAAAATAAATGTTGTGATAGAGCCTAGCTTAAATAGAAATGGTTTCTCTATGGGAAGTTGTATTAGCTGTGGTTAGCTGAGAATACAGCGATGTTTCAGGGATGCCACTTAGGGGTTCTGTGTGTTTCTGATGAGGAAAGCCATGGTGTGCAGAGCTGCCTCTCTCCTCTCCCTCTTTGTCCTCTGCTGGGAGGAGAGAGGCAACGTTATGCCTTGCTACTGCTGCTCTTTGGAATAAGTTGCAGTTCTTGTTGGTCTAGAGGTCATCCATTTATTCATTTTCCTAGAGGAATGTGTGACAGTCCATAATCTGCTGGACCTGATGGATTTTTGTCAGTGTTAGAAAGGCTTCCACAGCGTTAAAAATAATCTAACAGCTCTGTAGGCCAGATACAGTGAAGGACCACACTGACTCAAGGGACAAGGGAGTCCAGTCAACCCCTTCTAGTGGTAAAATGGAGTCTCTCTTGTGATTAAGCTGGTGGTCAAAATATGCTCGTCTTATTAAAGAAAGTAGCCCCCCAGTGTGCAGTACTGCTGCGCACAGGACAAGGGGCAGACACTCGGGATTTGGGTTTCGTGTTGCTGTTGCAGTGAGAAGTGACACCCCTGACTGTTTAAGAATCCCAGGGAAGTCAAATCTCATTGCTGGCCGTGTCGTCTTCTGTAGCAGAGCTGTTGTGGTTCAGGCTGTGGAGGCAGGGCTGGGATTTGGGAACCCAAATGCTTGAGGTATTCCTATTTTCCACAGGGAATTTGACTAGAAGGGCTGGGACAGTGATGGATCTGCTCATCTTTGTCCTTTAGAGCTGTTGTAAGGCCACCACTGTCAAGGGATGTAGGGTCCCTTGCTCCTGGGAAAAGAGGCCGGTGCGCAGAGCAGCCCTGTGGACCATGAGCTCCTGACAGGATTTAATCCTTTGTGTCAAGGAACCAGGGATGCTGATGGTGGCAAGGCTTTGGGCATGCAAACATGCTCTTTGAGGAGATTCCAAAGACGATGATTGGCAGAAGAAATCTGTAAAATGCATAAATAAATTGCCGTCAGAGTAGTCTGCTGTAGAGACTTACCACAGTGCCGAAAGGAGATACAGCGGTGGGAATCAGTCAGACTTGATACCTGCTTTTCATCTGATAGAACATATCATCAGGCTGTTAGTAGGTGAATAGCTATTGGGAAAGAAAAATGAGATCAAAATAAACCCTAATTTGGATAACCAGCTTCCCTATAAATGCAAATGATTGAGCGATAAATGAGTCAAGCCAGTCAGGACAAGTTACAGTCAGCTGTCTGTTTTTCACATGAACATAAATTTTGATTGTGAAACTATTAGGATTGAAAGATGCTTTTTATGGTATATCCATGTCTCTTTAAAACTTCTGTCATCCCTTGTCAAATGTTATTTTCCAGTGTTGCATAGCTGCTATATGCACAAGGCCATGTGAAATCCAGGGAACATATGTGCTGTTTTCACAGCCCTAAATTGTACAACTGCTTACTAAATGCTAGAAATCTTCAAAGCAAAGAGTTGATGAATAGGGCAGTAGCCTTGACGTCCTGGGCCAATATCTTAAATCACACCACAAGCACTCTGTTTGAAGTCTTGAACTGTTCATGTTTCCACCAGGCTCCCAAGTTCCCAGCCTGTGAAGGCCACTTCTTCCAGAAATTGCTTGTGTGACTGCCACTCAGAATCTGACACTTGCTTATAAAGCAGGAAAATGGTTTGTTTAGTTAGAGCTGACAAAGGCTTAAGCACATCAATTGCCTTAGTCCCAACAAGGAATGAAAATGGGGTTAAATCTCCCAGCACAGATTGTAAAGATGCAGTACTGATTTGAGAGTCACTTTGGTGTTGACAACAACTGTTTCCAAATTTTTGGAGAGGAAACAATGCCTAAATAGCTTTGTTTCCAATCCCATGGAAAGGAGAAAAATCTCATGGGGAGTTTTCGGGCCGCTCCTAGCGATGTATGGTGGGAGGAAAAAGATGACTGAGGTAAGCCTGCACAGCCCTGCACGAGAGGCAGAAGCTCACTCTATGTTGCCTTCGCTCGCCGTGGGTGAGCCAGCCCCTCTCCACCAGCACAGCACAAGACCCTCAGGCCAGATGCATGGCTGGGGTACTCCCATATAGCACCAGGCTCTGGCAGATCCAGCCCCCAAAGTGGGGGGCACAGCCCCACAGCCAGTGCCATGTCAGTGCCATAGAGGAGCGCCAGCCAGGATTAACCTCTTAAACACCTCCTCCCAGTAAAGAAACTGGCTCAGAGTGGCTGCCTTGGAGGGTAACCCCTGTCCATCTGGAAGGGTGTGCGTGTGTAAAGTGTGTAAGGCCTTCATGGCTGTTTCTCTTGCTCTGGCTTTGGTTTTGTGTTCCTGAATCATGTAGAGCTGTCAGAAGCATGAAGGAAGTGTATCTACTAGCTCTACTGTCAAAGGTCCTGTGCTTCCTTCCTACCAGTATAACTGGTGGAAGAGTTTTATATGGTTGTCAAGCCCATGTGCTAACATAAAACCATCTCAGTGGAATCTTGTAGGCAGCGGTGATAACGCTGGCCTCTAGGCTTGGTGTAGCTCCTGGTGAAGGTGCATGGTGAAATCAGAGATTGCCCGTTGCCTTCTGCTTTCTAAAGCCTCTTAAGAGTGAGCAGGGAATGCCAGCAGGCTCCTCTCAGATGTGTCTTTGGAGCCTTCCCTTTAGTGTGCTGGGGGCCTCACGCTCGAGGGAAGGAGCAAGAATGACTCCCAAAAGCCCTCCCTCTTGGAAGGATTGCTGGCAGTGAGGTTTTCTCCAGGTGAGCTTTCTCCATGTCTCTGTCCAAGTTCATGTCTTTTTTCTTACTGTGACTTTGTGAAAGTAGCATCTCCTTTAGACCAGCTCTGCAGATACAAAAGATGGTTCTTGACCTCCCCTTGCCTCCTGCGTGACTGACCTGAATCACCTGCGTCCCCAGAGCCTCACCAGCAGGATGGGAAGGGTGATGCTCCCCACTTGCTCAGGTACCCCCAGACCTCTCTGTCTTTAAGGAAAGTCCCGTAACATCCCTCTAGCGCAGTTCCCCTCCTGTAATTCGGAATACCCCCTGCCAGGGTTTAGTTGTCATTTGTCTCAGCATGCTCTTAAAAATAGAGCTGAATCCCACTCTTCATTAAGCGCTGCTCCAGCAGAACTCCCCCTGAAATGTGGAGAGCCGTGCCTGAATGAGGATTACTGCACTTGGCCCAGATTTCCTATGCTAGCAAAGAAAATCCCTCTTCCTTTGACAGAATATGGTGATTGCATAGAGTAAATCTGAACGCAGAGCGTATGGTTTGCACCTTATTAATCAGTGGAGGAAAAGCACCTGTCATCTGAGGTTCGTTTCACAGTATGGGGGCTGGCAAATAATAAATAATACTAACGTGTTCGTGCTGAGGGCTCTAATCCCCCCGTTTATTCTCCACTAGCAGACACCTTCTTCCTCTCACTTTTTTGCTGGTGCATTTTGATTTGAAAAACAACAGGGTAGCTGCTTGAGATGCTTTTTAAACTCCATTTCCTCGTTATCTTGCATGTGTCTGAAATATACTATAGTCTGTATTTTTTCTGAGCTATATATTTGTTGACTGTCAAGTGGAATTTCAAGTGGAATTGCAGTCTTTTCAAATCAACTTAAAAAAAGGAAATATGAATAATTAGTTTAGAATCGACGCTGTGGCATCTGGCTCTGTTTTCGACGTGCAAATACCAGTAGGTTAGTATCTGGGACGAAAGAGATGGGACCATTTGTCAGGAATTCCTCTTGGGTCCTTTAGAAAACACAGGCATAGTTTATCAGCAGAGAAATGAATGATGTCTGTAAGCCTTAGTCAAAATGTTCAAGATTTAAAGCAGCTCTCGCTTTCCCAGGATAAGTGGAAGAGGGTTGCCGGAGATGTCAAAGCTGAGTTAGCGTTTACTGTTTAATTGGTAAATGCGAACCGCGACATCATAGCAAATCTCCTTAAAAACTGTGCAGAACCAGACGTTTGGCCTGAGAGAGAATTGGGCTGGCCAAGTGATGCCCTAACATTGATTTTTGTTATGTCAGAGTGATTTTTGGTATCCAAGAAGCAATATTTTCTAAAAGAGATGTTTGGATTTTTTTTTAAAAAAAGAGCCCCTTCCCTCCCCCCAAACCCTAAAACTTAATTTTAGTGCATTTTAATCTGGGCATTTTTCTCCAAAGGCAAGCAACATGATGGTAGAATGCATTTTATATTTTGGACTATACTAAACCATAATGCCTCTGCATGTATGAAATAGCGAAATGCTGCAGACGGCGAGGTTTCTGACAGACCTCCAGTGAGAACGGTCGTCTTGTTCCTTGGGCTGAACAGACCCTGGGACAGCCAGTTAAGGTGTATCAGAGGAGTAGGAGGCCTCTAAAATAGATCACTGGAGTGACTAAAACTATACGCAGTCCTTCCATGAGCAGATTTTCTGGAATAGAGGGAGTGCTCTGAACCCTTTCTGGTCCTGGTCTTGGAAGCTGTTGCATGCGAGGTGGCTGTTGAGCTCGCACAGCGTTGCTGTCTGTCTGCAGGACGTGCATGGAGACGGTATCTCTAATCCAGCATTGCACAGACCAGAATAGCCATTGCAGCGAACAGAAGGAGAGTGTGTTAAATTAGAAACCTAATGGGAGACTAGATTCTGATCTACTAATAGAATATCAAAGCTTTAAAAAAATCCAACAGGATGCTTTTAAAATTCAGTAGGTTGCCTGATAGTATCTGGCACGAGTGAAACCTTAGATTTGATGAGGACGTGAATCTCCTCCTAACAAATGAGCCCCACTGACAGATATTCAAAAGCGCACCTTTCCTCCATTAATACAAAGCCTTCGAGTACAAAGGTCCTTCCTTCTGCGACAGCCGCGGGAGAGTTGTGCCCAGAAAGCCCCAAAGAAATGTGCTCCTTCCTTGGGCTGGTGCAGGACAGCTGAACAACGAGGGCCTTGTTCCCAGGGCAGGCTCCTAGGTGTGGCTTTAAAACTGGAGTTGGGGGAAAAGTTCAAACCTCCGAAAAGTTCCCTAGTAACTGGCAGATGGAAACTGTCATTGTTTTTGGATGGGGTCTGAAAACAGTGGAAATGTAGAGCTGCTTGGGGAGCGCAGATGGGACTCGAGCATTCACAGCGTTCTGACTCCACAAGGCACTGTCAGCTGCCTGAACAGCTTGAAGCTCGATTTTAATTGTAATGTGAATTAAAAAATGTAATATGAACTCATCTTCCTGTATAGAGATCAACAGGAAAAGTTTTAAGTAAACTGCCAAATGTTGAGCTTCAACTAAGTAGGGCGGTGTGCAAGTACAGGGTCACAGCCTTTCCCATGATGTACGCCCAAAACCCTCATTGCTGGTATTTCAGGATGGATCAAGAACATGTGGATGTAAGGCTACTTCTGGTATTCTTAACCACTGATCGTCTTAGCCTGAAATTTTTTGCCACATTAAGGTGTTTTCTACTGGTGTAAGGGTGGTGAACGTATTTCTTTGATGGTGTTTTGCCTTGGCTTTGCAGAGTGCTTGGGCTGGCTGGCACTGCACTGCAAGGAGCAGGTCAAGGGAAGGTACCTGGAGCTGATGGGCTCCACGCGCTCGTGTGGTCAGTGCTGGATTTCCAGGAGTTATGGCAGCTGAAGAGTCCACTGTGCTGAACGATCTTACTGGATAAGTAAATATAGCAAAGCCATCTTGATGCAGATGAGATCTAGGGTGTGGGCTTCGGTCTTGCAGGGCTTAAGCCTGCGGTCTTCGATCAAGCTGACTTTCCATTGGGAATTTAGCCGAAAAAACTTATCAGTATGCTGGCCCTTAGCATGGAACAAACCAGCTGGAGGTATTTGTTTAAGTGTGAATCTACCCATTTTTAAATGAAAGCCTGTTTTGTAAGTCATACTTCCTTTTGCAATTATCCAGCATGCACGTACTTTTTTCCAAAAGACTGTTTGCGTTTTGTGAATGTGTTCTGTGAACCTCCAGTTAGAGGCAGGAAAAACCAACCTGTACCTCTGTAGCTGTATGTTTATTGGCATGGAATTGCTCAGGGAAAATAAAACGGGATGCTGGGGTGATTGGTCACGTAATCGAATCAAAGTTCATACTGTCCTGCAGTCACTCCAAGAGGGAGATGTGACTGGTGTTAGTTCTAGGTGATGTATTTCTGTTTGCCAGTAAATGGAGGGGATTCCAAGATTTCCTACCGTGCTTGTGATTCAGGTCAGCTAACCTCCTGATAGCATGCTCTCCTGCCAAGGGAGCGTGCGTTCTGCCCTAAGAGCTCGAATCTACAGCAGGGTCCCTGTGACTTCAGAGGTGACATTTACCTGCATTCTGCGAGAGAGAAGACGACCCTTCACGTTAGTTGAACCATAGCCATCCCTAGTGTTGTGGGACTCTTCCCAGCAGCTTACAGCCGTGTAGGAGTTGCTGACCACCCTCCCTGTGCAGGTATCAGCCAGAGGAAAACATCTAAGAGGGCTTGAGCATCTGTGCTCGGCTCACATGGTCCCGACTTGGTTGTCAAGGTGAAGGTTTAGCAAGCCTCGCTCAGGAGATACAGTTCATTTCTGGCCACCTGGCCTTCTCCTGGCTACCAGCATCAGTCACCTCCTTCAAAGCAGGCTGCGTTCAGGTCCATGGGGAGCGAGTTCAGCCTACAGCACCAAGCTGCTTAGGGGCCTCGCATCCCTCCTGCCTTAAGAGGAGGAGGGTGTTCAGCCCCATGGGCCTTTCTGTCACAGGGTCCCACTGTGTTGTGCTCCAGCCTTGTCTCACCTTGATACCTGATCTAGGGAGGGAATATGGCTTGAGCCTGTTAAGGGAGGACTCCTGAAAGACATTTGCTAGGTCTCTGGGTAGTAATCGGGACATCCGTCCTTATCTGATGCTGTGTCTTTCAGCCTGGAGTGAATCTGGGGCACGATTTCAGAATTCACAAGCTGCTGCTGCCGGAGCTGCTCAGGGGAGCTGCAGAGTTGCCCATGGGGTGTTAGCCACCGTGCAGTGCTCGGGTTCTCCCAGGCAGTGTTCGCATCTGCCAGCTCTTGCCTGCTACAAAGTGTTACCTGGTTCTGTACAGCCTGTGACTTTCCTGTTTCTCCGTTTTTGTAACTATGCTAACCTGCCCGTCTCGTTTCTGGTTACCCATTTACACCTGAAAGTCAACTTTCCTTGGTATCACAAAGTCTGTTGTCCTTTGCTGTAGTTTTCTGTTCAGAATTTTCTGTAGGGTCATGTCTGCTTTAAATACTGTTTGGTGTTTCACCATACTGGCCCATTAGCTTTTGTGACTCTTTTACCGGTAATCTGGTGTTTTGCAGATGATGTCAGAAATGTCACTTGCCTTGTCCACCGTACTTTAAAAGAAATCACACCTGGTTATTTTCATCTGAGTAATTTCTAGGGAGACCAAAGCATTGTGCTAGCTAGCAGGATTAACTTGCAGAAAAGAGAGACCTCGAATGTGTTTTAAGTCAGCTCTATTCAAGATATGGGTGAGTGGGCAAGAGAATCAAGAGTTTCTTGGGGCGATTTGTGAGATGCCACCCGGAAACTTGAAAAAAAAAAAACAAACCTGAATGGAGTTAAGAGGAAGATGTGACTCGGATCCGGTTGTGGTCTAGACGTTTCCACATTCCTCCAGGGAAACTGCTGATACCAAGCAGACTATAGAGGTGTCGAGCCCAAATGCAAATCTCTACCTGTCTGCCAAGAATGTGTTTTAAGTCAGCTCTATTCAAGATATGGGTGAGTGGGCAAGAGAATCAAGAGTTTCTTGGGGCGATTTGTGAGATGCCACCCGGAAACTTGAAAAAAAAAAACAAACCTGAATGGAGTTAAGAGGAAGATGTGACTCGGATCCGGTTGTGGTCTAGACGTTTCCACATTCCTCCAGGGAAACTGCTGATACCAAGCAGACTATTATAGAGGTGTCGAGCCCAAGTGCAAATCTCTACCTGTCTGCCAAGTCTTGAAAGAAGCTCTGCCACTATGGGAGTACACACAGTGACCGAATCACGCTGTAGCTTATTAGGCAGGTTGACTTGGGGGGAAATGTTGACGGTGTACCCTGGCCTGGGCAGGGGGCAGGAAGACAGAGCTGGCAGCAGACATCCCTTCCTAAAAACGGGCTGTGCTCTTGAACTGGACTCGAGTTGATTTATTTTTTTCTTCCTTTGCTTTTTCAGATGGGTATGCATTTTCTCAAGAAGAACACGGTGTTGTTTCCCAGTCGCAAGTTGTTCGATCCTACGATACAACCAAAAGGAGAGCAGAAATAGAATAAACGGTTCTTTACTTGACGGGTGGTGGGAATAATGGGATTTGGATCAGTGCATCCGCTGTTAACACATTCTTGACTAGGGTTGGCAGGAGCAGCCAAAACACCAGAGAACTCATTTCTGTGGCCTTAGCCAACAAGTTTCTGTATTCTCCCTGCAAACCTCGAGTATATATTGTGGGGGGAATCTTTGTTTGAATTCAGTCGCAAAGCTCTGCCTAAAGTTTTGTTTATGTTGTTATGAAGCATTTGACTGTGCTATGTGAGGTGTGAAATTAAAAGCAATGTTTTACCACTATTTAAAACATCAGCATTAAGGTTGTTCTGGGAGGAAAGTAGAAAATTTATGTTCCATGAGAAATCTGCCTTTGCTTAATTGGAACGGGGTGCTGAGATTTCCTGTTTTGTTACACACAGACCAAGTGCGCACGGCTGCATGCAGACCTTATTCCCTCTAATATTTATTGTTTACTAATTTGGCTGAAATTTTTAACAGACAATTTGGCATAAAACTTCTGATTGCAACACAGTCTTTAGCTAAAAACGCTTATTTACCTTCTTATGACAGAATAACACAAGATAGCAATGAATTACTTAGAATATTTCTTGCCCTCTTGCAGGATTTATTAGGGCTTTACCTTAGCTTTCTAAAACCCAATTAATAGCTTATTGACAAAGCCAGGGTGTGGAAGTCGTTGCTCAGCAGGGCAACTGTCTTGAGCGTATGGCATTGTGCACAAAGATGAACTCAAATAGGTGCCTCCTGGTAACTCTTGGACGTGCACTTCAGACGTAGCCTGGGATTTCCCTGCATGATCCCATTCCCGCTCTAACAGTAGAACAAAACAGTGAGAACTTAAAAGGCACAAAGCTGTCAGATGTTGAGAAAGAAGATGTGCATCCATCCGGGAGGCTGATGCTGTAACCCCGAAGAAGCATTCCCCTGACCAGGTAGGATAGGCTTGCAAAGGAAAGTTAGGAAGGGTTTACATGCGTGTGTGAGCACACATGTACACACACAGAGCTGGTCGTTGTGAAGAGAAGACCTGCCGTTAGTTTGTTCAGCCCAGGCAGTCCCTGTTCTAGGTCTGGTCCGTCGGCAGCCTTCCCGACACACTGGGACCCCTGAGCCCTGGCTCCATGGCCTCCCTGTGCCGGAGGGACAGGCGTGCTGCTGCATAGATTGGAGGTCTGAAAAAAAGCAAAAACTGGGGCATAAGTTAAAGCTGAAAGAGCTCTTAGAAAGCTTATGCTGTCCTCCAGACAAGTTCTATTAATTTTAGTCGCCAAGCCATGTTTCTGAATAGCATAAAGTAAATACTGCTGTGTTTTAGCCAGGTTTTGTGGTTAATGTATATACTACATCTGTGCATTTAAAAAGTTGGCATTGGTTTTTTGCCGTGTTGACTGTCATCCAAAACTTTTTACTGATTTAAATATATCCGAAAGCAATTTGAATATGAATATTTATGGTTAGCAAGGCAAGGAAAACGCCAGCCTGGCCCACTGGCTTAACCTTCCTTAAAGGTTGTGAGTAAACGCCAGCACTCAAGTGTCATAGTTCAGTGCCACCTCGGCGGCTTGGAGTCCCCTTCCATCTTAAAAAGCAAATTTTGCTTTTGCAGCACCAGGCAAGATTGCTCTTGGATTAGGCTTTCCCTTGGCACAGAGGGAAAAGTCATCACCTTCTTTCTGCAGCGCTAATGAGACAATTATGCAATAAGGGAAACGTGCAAATAATTTTGCCATAGGCATGAATGTCAAGGGGCAAGTGTGGGTGTCTGTATTTTCTGGGAGATGAATTTTGTTTAAAGGCACAAGTACTAGTGTAGAGAATAAATAAGGGGAGGGTAAACCTGATCCCAAGCGCTTTCAAATCTTAATGCTGATCTAACCTGTTAAACGCTTTCTTTTATTTAGAAACAAAATCTATTTAGGAAATGTGTGGTGTAAGCCTGCCCTCAAAACTGCCAACTGTTTCTTCCTTTTGTAACAACACAAGGAAAATTAACTTCCCACCGAGACAAAGCGAGATCAGCTTAGTCTTTGTACTCTAAGCCACACACTAAACATCGGTATGTAAACAATTTGTAGGCTTTTCATGAGGATGCAGGAAAAAAAACTTCTAAAAACCTCTGGATAATGAAGGGCAAGTAAATGTGTTGAGCAGAGAATAGAAAGAATCCTGGAGTCTTTTCTGTTCTTAACTTAGTGCAGCAAAGTTTTACAGAACCTAACGAGAGATGCTGGGGAGGAGCAACTGTCATATCATGTGATTTATTTTATTAGTGCACGTTATGGGCTGTATCATTTTGACCTCTCTGCAAAGTGAGGTCAGTGTGCGTCACCAACACAACCCTCCCTAGAGTGAGTGGTGGCTTAGACCGCGGTACGTGTGGTGGGTGTCAGCTCAATGGGAATTACACGTGGGGTTTGTCGCAGGGCCATACAGTATGTGACGCTGGGGCTAGCAGGTCAGACTTTATCATCGCTGTGAGGCCTTAATCTCTAGCTGAGTTAATCCTGTAGAGCCCACCCAGGTCAAGACCTGGCAAAAAAAACCATTATAGGAATTAATGTATTGTAGGATGCTGTAGCCTGACTGTTGGAGTTGCTCATCCTGGTGAACAATGATGAGGTGTATTCTGGTGGTGCGTTAGCAAAAGGAGAATGACAGCTGCTCCGCATCAACAGAATTCCTCGTTCATTAACACAAGTGCATGTAGCAGTAACAGCAACCTTTGGAAGCGCTATATGAAAGCGTTATCAACTAGGCAGGGTATCGGAGCAGAGGGAATGGGAGATTTCTGCTCGACTGTCCAGACTTAACTACCTAGAGTTGATCCAAAAAGGGTTTCTTGGGCAGTGCCCTGCACCGACCGAAGTGGCGGTGGGAGTTCTGAGCATTTCAGGAAAAGCAGTGATTTTCCTGAATTAAACCTGGGTCTGGTTGCTTCTTTTTGTAACACCTTGCAGAGAAGCTGCGGTTCCTTTAACAATTGTCTGGTAGCAAATTAAAGCTGGCGAGCGGGAGCCCGAGCTGAGGACTGCTGAGAAGTCTGTTGACATTTTCTCTTCCTTGACAGGGCTTCAGGTCTTGCTGTAGGGAGCTCGCATGGGAAGTCAGTAATAACTTGTCAAGGAGAAATGGCGAATAACCAATAAAAGTATCCCAGTCAAACTAAGCTGCTAATGTATCTAAAAATGTGTGTGGAGTTAACATGAACTATATGGGCTGTAAATTAAGATAAGTCAAGCCTCGCTAATCTGCACTTCAGTAGACCACACGCCTCTTAGGGCACGCCAAAAATGCGCAGTCTCTTCCCCTGCCTCAGCCAGCAGCTGATAGCAGATGCTGCAGGGAAGTCTCCTGTTACCAAGATTACATTATTTTTACAGCATGTACCGGAGTGTGTTTGCTGGGAGACAGTCAGTGCTCATAAATAAAGAAGAGAAAGCTCAGATGGACCAGAATAAGTGAAAGGCAGGGACGGCGACGTGGTCAGT
>NW_009626854.1:0-22240 GCF_000690535.1 Cariama cristata
AACACAGCACAACCAGCTGGTTAAAAGAGGTGATTATCCCACTGTATTTTGCATTGGTGCGGCCTCACCTTGAGTGCTGTGTGCAGTTCTGGGCCCCACAATTTAAGAAGAATGTTAAGGTACTTGACTGCATCCAGAGCAGGGCAACAGAGCTGGCAAAAGGGCTGGAAGGCATGTCCTGTGAGGAGTGGCTGAGGACATTGGGTTTGTCTAATTTAGAGAAAAGGAGGCTGAGAGGGGACCTCATTGCTCTCTGCAGCTTCCTGAGGAGTGGATGTGGAGAGCTGAGCTCTTCTCCCTGGGATCCAGTGACAGGACACATGGGAATAGTTTAAAGCTGTGCCAGGAGAGGTTTAGCCTGGACATTAGGAAGCATTTCTTTACCGAGAGGGTGGTCAAGCACTGGAACGTGCTTCCTAGAGAGGTGGTCAATGCCCCAAGCCTGTCAGTGTTTGAGAGGCATTTGGACAATGCCCTTAATATCATGCTGTAGCTTTTGGTCAGCCCTGAAGTGGTCAGGCAGTTGGACTAGATGATCATTGTAGGTCCCTTCCAACTGAACTATTATATTCTATATTAAATATCAACAAGGAGAAAGGTTGATGAATTATCTTTTTTTATCTATATTTCAGATAATAGAACGTTAACTTTTCTGGATGTCTGCAAGTCAATAATGTCTTCTTTTTAGATGAGAACTGTCCATATCTTAACAACTACAGCTGGTATTCCAGAAAGTTCATTCCTTATTTAGCAGCTCTCTACATCACACTATTTTCTTCTTTTCACCCAGAAAATAGGTTTAGTTTATGGTTACAATATGGTTCTCTGCTAACCTCTGTAACATAGAGGGAGACAATATCTTTCTTAGTGCCACTGATACACAAATTAATTTATTCCTATATTACAGATGGCTTCATCAACTTATTTTGTCAACGACTGGCTTCAAAAGTTCCCCAAAATCATCAAGAACTGTGGTGGAGCTATTATTGCCTTTTTAAACATATAATTATGTATTAAGGACTTACTCATTAATTGCAAGCTTATTGCCAAGAGGGTAAGTATATAGGCCTAAAAAGCTTTGTAATGGGATATGCAGCATTTCACTGTTAAGCCATTCATTCACATCTGGTCTAGCTTAGCAGTGACCTAAAATCATTACTCTATGAAGGTTCCTTCCTAAGTTATGCAAAATGAACCTATTTAGTCCAGTTTTTAAACTAAGGAAATATCCACATCACAAAAGACCCATTAAAATATCCTGCAGAGTCTCCAAGGATTTAAAAAATGAGTTTGCTTAGCCAAAGTTAAATTTATTATTATATTCTTGTGTTGCAGCTGATTCATGTTCTGCATGCTGTAACCATACTGGATAATGCCATTAAATATATTTTGTTGCATATTGTACTTAAACTTCTTCGACTTATTCCCAATACAACAGTAAATAGTGCATCATACCCTTTAGATGGCCACAGAGGAGCTTGCAATGTTCATGTTATTTTGACAGGAGCTGAATAGGAGTAGGGGCCTTTAAGCAGCAGTTAACATCTGGCCTGCTTGTATCAGCTGTTACCGCATTCTCCCTCAGCTTGTTACAGCCCACAGCAAATCCATTCAGCCTGTGGCAACACAATTTCTGCCCTCTTTTGCTTGAGGCAGCTCTTAAACTCTCTTCCTGCCCTGTGCCCCCTCTCTAGCGCTTTCTCCAGACTTCAACTCCCACCCGCTGGGCTGTTCCCGCCTGCCCCTCCGGATCTGCTTGTTGCCCTGATACCACAAGCACACCCTAGGCACATTCTTTTCTTCCTCTCAAGTTCCTTCCCTGTCTGCCCAAGCATCCTAAAAGAACACTATTTTTTCATTTAGCACTCCTCACATATTTCTAGCAGCAAGAATCACTTCTTAAAAAAAAAATCAATCAATCAATCAGACTTGTCAATAAGCGATGGAGGGAGTACCTCATAGGGCTTTTACAGGTCATGTAGGAGCTCATGTCACAAGTCTTTAATATCCTCTCACATACCTGCCACGTTGCTTTGCAGACCTGCTCTCAGTCTCACACAGTAACAGAGTAAGTGTTTTGGGGTGGGGAGGAGATACTCAGGACTTTTGTGTGCATCTGTGCATGACTTCACATGCTAAGTCTCTCTTTCTGACAACCTTAACAATAACAATAGCAATATAACACTAATACCAAAACAGATCACAGGACTGTGTTCAGCTTATTTGGGTTTAGGATCTACAAAAACAATTGGCATCTGTTTTATCTACTGTTGATTTCTCCAAAATTGGGTTGAATTACATCAGCAGATGGAGCTGTGGATCTTGACCCCAATGTTCTTGCTGCCCCCATCTACTTTATCACTATTATCCTTAATTTGTCATTAAACAAGACAGTATTCCCTGGGACTATCAGAAATAATTCCTGTAAATTCATGTTTTAAGTTTGCCATCACGCTTTAGATCAAAATCACTATGTGAAACTTTCTTTCCTGTACAACAAGAATCTTTCATTCTTAGCTTCAGTATTGAGAATTTTTCATATTTCAAATAAGGACAAAACAAACCCAACAAAACTCTAAGATGGTATCAAGAAGTCCAGCCCTCTCCACATTAAAAAAAAAACAAAAAAAACCAAAAAAAAAACCACCACCAATGAATTTTTTAATCTTACTTTCAGGCCACAGATATCTTACTTGTCTTTTAGAAAATAAAGCCACATATTTTTAAAGCTCTTGATGCATTCCTGAAAATTTTGGGTTCTTTATCGTGTTAAAGCTATATTTCAAAAATTGCAGCCAGGATAAAGCACTTGAAATTTGGTAAGATTTTTTTATCACCTCTCAGGAAGGCAAAATATTCATATTAGCTTCTTGAAAAATTAATTTCAAACCCACCTGCTTAATATTACTGGTGCTCAGCTCTTAATCAGCTTTCCAGCCCACAAAAAGTACTTTAGCGCTCCATAATACTACAATAGCAATCTGAACTTCACAGACTCCACCAATAACATTTTCATTATTTGGCAGAAGACTGAGGAGCAAGATTATTCCCAAATCTTTACAGTCACACTGCCCTTTTTCAAACCTTTGAATCAAATGAGGCACAGACATTTCAGACGGTTTTGCTGCTTCCAAGAATTCTGCTTGACTTCATTCAATTTACCACATGACACTTTCCTTGGGGAAATCACAGAACTAGGAAAAAAAAAAAACAAAACACCACAACCAAAACCCACACAACATAAGATACTGGGCCTGAAGCTTATTAATGACTCTAGTAAGCCTTGGATAAGACCCACAGATTTATATTTCCATTAGAAACGAAACATGAGAAGTCAGCAGGAGCAGAGTTAGGCCTGCACCAAGAACTAAACACCTCCTGAGGCAAGTTTCAGTGGCATGCCTGTAATAGGTGCAGCAGAGAAATGATTGTGAAAGGAAAAAAGCACTAAGGTAGCTTCAAGACTAAGCTTGTGCTGACATTTCTGGGCATCTCCAAGACACAATTTATAAGCATGCAATATCATCACAGGTAATAAGTAGACCAAACCCCACTCACTGCTGCTGTGCTGCAGACCCAGCTCCTCCCAGCCTCTGCACCGCTCTCAGGGGAACTCTGACAGTCTTCCTCCTCCTCACTGCAGCAGGAATTATCTCACTGCAAAGCCTGGGAGCCATTAAAGTACAATTATGCCTTTTTAGCTCCCTCACTCCTATTTAAAAACAAAAAACCTCACTCTCAGAAGCTCATATTTTATTTGTGTGTTTTTTTAAATCAAGTTTTCCCTGCTGTGTTTCAATATGTTCTAGATTTATTTCTTGGAGTCAAAGTTAATGTCCCTGGTGCTTGCTGAGCTAATCAAGTGAATGAGTGAATGCTTAGATATCAGTCTCCTTTCCCACTCCCATACATCTACTCCACTAATCTCTTTAAGATTAAAGAACAATATTTTTTCTCCCCTTAAAAAAGAGTATTATTTGTATTGCATTACCACCCAAAAAGTGTAATACATTGATAACAATGCAGAAAACATTATTGGACTTTTTCCTACTATCAGTACCACAGAGTTGCAACTAGATTCATAAATTTTATATCAAACAGCTAGTAATCTGACCTACATCTACATCTTTACCAACCTTCTAAAGGGTCACTGAACAGAATTTTGTTATAGAAGTATTGCCTGTTTCACCCTATTTGAACCTAACTTTGGTTCTGTGATGTCTTAGAAGAGATTGTTAAAATGCTTCAAATAAACTGTTGCACAAATGATGTCTGATAGTATAACCAACTCTGAAGTTCTTTGATTACAAACAGGGCAACTATTCATAGAGGTTTAGTTTGCAAAAATAATCCAGTTGCAATAGCATATTTCCAAATATTTTAGTTCTCTGTCTGAAGATCTTTTAGGATTGCTTGAGACAATTTTCAGAATGGTATTTGAACTATTTCCAATATAGACAATCTCCATTCCATTTAATTATTCATTATCTAGTCTTTGTTGGACACAGGTGACTGCATTTCCATTTTAGCAAATAATATAAACTCATTTATGAAGTTAGATTTAAACCACATGTAATTAAAACTGAAATGCTTGTTTACAGTTTGGTCATAGAACTACATAGCTCAACAGAAAAGATCTATTTGGTCTTTTAATCATGAGTATGTTTCTGTGTGGTTTACTTTGTAGATGTAAGGATGTCTGCTTTTGATTTTAAGAAAAAAGCTAACTTTTGCTTATGGCGCAGCTAGCAGTTATGAACCATCAATAAGATGAGGACAGCTTAAACAGAGTCTTATGGCACAGGTCATATTTTCCTCAATTTCAGTAAAATGCTTTGAAAGGCTGGAATAAAGCACTGTGCCTGGCCCAGGAGATAACCACCTCTAAGTATTTAATACATCCAGCGTTTTTTGTCATAAAACGATGTAACCTACCAAAACAATTCTTTTCTCGGCTCCCTGCAGGGAGAAGTGAAATGCTGGACTTCCTTCCACCAGGCTGTCAGGATACGTTATTTTGCTGATTGAGGCTCTCCAAGTACTCAACATGAATCAGCCCAAAACAGGCTAATTTCCTAGACTGGAGAAGGCCTCAGGGATTGAAAATATTGCTAAAAAAAACCCAAAACAACCCAAAACACTAAGCCCTGCCAAACTGGCGTTTTTCCTGGCTCCAAATGCTATCAAATTTCACTTTCAGAATGTATAATTTTCAGGTCAGATGTAGAGAGGGGAAATACCATTTCACAGACTGAAGGTTTGTTGAGGGTCTCTTCAACTTCTACCTTCCCTGTGGTTCTCCCATACCAATGAAAGCACCAGACAAATCAAAGAATGCTTCTCAGAACCTTATTTTATCTTCATACACTTGATTAGGTCATTGCTGTCCAGAGTCTGAACTTATTAAGAAGTAAAACCATGTTTAAACTAGTTAAAACCATGAGGTATTAGTCAGTTTACAAGAATAATACAAAACCCCCACTAATACTCCATCAACAATTAACGCTGAGTAAGAACACAGGGAAACACACAAATAAATTTATAAGCCATTCAAGAAAGTTCAAGAAAATATGCTGTTGGAATTCAAATATGTCTAACACTAATTTTAGGTGCCAAGTTTACCATACTGGCTTGTTTTATTTACATATTACATACATCCCTAGAATTATTATTTTTTTAGCAATTCAAAGGCTGAATATGGGAATCAAAGCTACATGCCAGTATATAGGTCTAAGGAAGACTAAACTGCTGTGGATTCTAAATTATATTGGGAGACAGAAAACAATACAGGTTAATTGTGGGGGCTACTGTTGATTACTCATAAGGTGCCTTTCTTGCCAAGCTCCTCTTCCCTGAGCTATTGACACATGAATTGGAAATACACATCCTTAGCTCACTTGACACTTGCAACTATTCTGGTTTCTATAAATAAGTATTTATTAGCCTGGAAAGAGTAATATCTCCAGAACCCAGGGGTCTGCCTAATTCAGAACAGATGTTAGTCCTATGTATCTTACATCTCATTTTAATGCATATCCATCAGTCATTAGCTGGTTTGGGTTGTTTGCTCTCTGAACAAAACCTAGGCAAAAAAAAGTTTCATTAAGATAAACAACAGGTGTTTTAATGAATCAGCAATGACTGAGAAATCAGCATTTTGTAGAATAATTCTTATCAAGCTCTAATTGTGGAATGGAGCCCTTGAAGATCATGCAAAAGCATGGCGGGTACCCCTTCTTTCCCAAAAATTAATAATTTCTTTTACACCAGAATGGCATGTACATATTGCCTCAAGCTTTACAGACCAGGTGTTACTGCCTCTCTGCTCTCTGTCTATATGGAAATTGCTTTTCATCAGCCAGTAGAGACATCTGTTTTGTTTTTTTTTTTTTCAAACTTAATTGTGGAGTGAAGCTTTTATTTTCAGTTAAGCAGGCTCAAGAGTTTGGTATACACTACTTATAAATGTAATTTTTGTGTTGCCAAAACCACTAAGTTTTCCACACATTTGGTAAGTCTTCTACTATGCAATCCTTTATCCCAGGACAAAAATCCCAAAAGCTAGTTTCCTTCCTTTAGATTTTTACATTTTATTTTCAGCACCCACATCTGTCTTTTATTCAGCAATGTTCCCTTGCTCCATTCTGTCTGGCATCTGCCGCTGTCTTGCCTGTATATATGTGTGTGTGTGTGTGTGTGTGTGTAACGTTAAATTGATGGTAGTGTCACCTAGCACTTACAGAGAGTGCTTTACAAAAGGGATCAGTATCATTATGTCCATTCCACAGGCGATGAACAAGACGCACAGGTTCAGAGACAATGTGCAAGGGGCACATTTAGTATCAGAGCCAGAAGCAGTTTCCAGGTCTCCTTGATTCAAGTATCACAGACCGCTAAGCAAGGCTACCTTTTTTGTAGCTTATCACTTCTCTGGCCAGCTCTTATTCTATATCATCTTGCATTAAAATTTAAACCCAGGAAGTCCTCATACTAGTTTTGGTATATTTTCATGACAAACACAGGAGGAAGAACACCTAAGTTCTTTACCTCACACAAATACTAATCTAGTACAAGCATCCTACATTCAGGCCCTCAACATGCTGACAAACATTTCTCCGTATTGCCCAATGAGAAGAGGGAACAACAGAGATTTGAGGGGGATTTATCCCTCTTGACCAAAGTGACTTTACAAGTTACAACAAACAAAAAGGATCACATAGGTGGGACCAGCAAATGAAACTGAACTTCCAGTCCAATTCAAGATGACATAATGAAGCTGAACAAAAGCAATAATTAAGAAGGTTTTTTCATAATTCACAGAAATAAAAAAATCAAGTCTCTCTGTATATTTAAAGGTTTACTTTAAAAAGATATTGCATTGCAAACAGGTGCCAAGCACTGCAAGGGTTAAAATGGTTTTCTGAAAGAGCAGTCATCAGTGTTGCTAATGGATGCACTGTCTGGTCCTACATCATGCACAGAACATATTTGGACTCCACCTTCTCCAGATACAAGAAAAACAAAAATTCCCAAATTATTTTCCAAGGTATCTGTGCGTAATGTCATAACAAACAAAACGGAGGTGTTATTGTTAATGACCTAGTAAAATACTAGGATGAAGTTTTGAGAAGGAACAAGGCACATTAAGGAGCTATAAAATACAACCCTACATATTTTAATTGCTGACCTTTAAAATGGCAACTCACATATCTGCTGTGTCACTGCCTTAGCAACACAGACTAGATGTGCTGAAATCTGACAGCAGCCTTTTCTAGCTGAAGCCATGGGGTTTGGGTGGGGTTTTTTGTTACAACCAAAATCTGATTTATTATTCTAACAAAATATGGTATGTTTTAGGAGACTAGCAGTGCAGCTTGAGGTACAGGAAGGATACATACTTGCTAGTACAGAAGTGCCTTGGCCAGGGAATTAGCCTCCTCAGCAGAAAAAGCAGCTTCTAAACATGATCTAACACACTTCAAAATTGCAAGCAGCCTGGAGTAGCTACATGCAACAGCTTTGAAAGATGTCCTTATTTGAAAACATTCTCAATAGATGCTAGTTAGTATGTCAATAGCACTCAGTTCTGAAGTGCAGTTTTTCATGACAAAAACTGAGTGTTGAGGAAAGTCTTTCATTAGTTTTGTCATTCCTAGCTAGTATTTTATTTGAGTTTCTTTAAGGCTTGTCTTGCAGTATCAGCTTAAAAACAATCTTACACAGCCCTGAGACTTGACAATATCTGGCTCCTTTCTTTTTGGTTTGTATTCACACTGTATGAGTTCTATCAGCCTCTATCAAATAAATACCTGTCAAAAGTATTATGTTTATTGAAAAGGCAAAAATGCAATACAAGTCACCCGTTCAACATTATTTCTTGGTAGGCTCAGTTACAAACATCCAACGTTGTACTCTGTAGTGCAAACCAGGCATTTATCCTTAGTTTCCAATTTCCTACCTAATGAGCCTAATATTTCAGCAGGCAGGTATGTTGTTTTCTTAAAGTTTTTTTAATTTATTTCGCAGAAATACTTTTATATTGACTCCATTGGCAGTGAAAATTCTGTCACAGCAATCTGTCAAACAGAGGACAAGTACTTTTCTAGCCAATAAAGGAAACGCTCTTTTAAAACAAATGCGTTACTTTAAAAAAAAAAAAAAAATGCGCACAAAACTTTCTCCTTTCTGTTGCCAACTAAGCATATAAAGGTCCAGCTTCCAGCAACTAAGGTACGGATTTTTATTTGTTTCATTTTAAACAGTACAGTCATGGCTTGTCTAAAAAAGGGTGGCAAGCAGATCCTCTCCTTTTGAAAGACTAGAATGTTCCCAAGCTTATCATATTAAGTTGCAGCCTAATTTAGGGTAGGTAACAATCATATTTTGCCTTAAATCCATTGAAATTTCATGAATCTCCACTACGAGCTCAGCTTTATCCAATACAACCATCACCAACCAAAACCAACCAACCTCAGAAAACAAACACAGAAGCATAGAAAAGTACAAAGACAGATAGATAAAAGATTATGTTCTTTTTGAAGTACTATACAAGGAATAAGAAAAATAGCTGCTTCTCCCAGGTCTGCCAAAGGTTTTCCAGGAAACTTGGGCATGTTACTTATCCCTTATAAGGTATATTTAGGAAAAGTGAGGAAAATAGTTTCTCACCTCAATTTACTCTGAAAATTAATGCAGTCTAGTCAGGAAAGACTTCACCATTTCTCAGGTATTTGTACAGCCCCTAGCACTGTAAGGGTCCTATCCAAACTTTGGTAGAGATCTCTGAATTGTTTTGTTATTTTAAAACACACTAATAATGCCGAAGTGCCACAAGTTTTCGGTATATAACTTTCCATAACCACCTTTTTGAAACTGTCCAGAGGAAATGCAACTTTTTCTGAGGGATTTAAATAAGAAAAGAATGACAACTTGGTGGAAGAGCGCAATTACAGGCATAACATTCAAGAACAGAAAGCTGGAAGGAGCGAGACACAAAGGAAGTCAACTCATGATAGAATTGAGCAGGAGCCGAAAACAAGAAATGCAAGTCTAACTGTGTGCAAGGAGGAGTTATGGCGATTAGGTGGGATGCAGTTTAAGTAACATTCAGGAACAGAAAGCTGGAAGGAGCAAGTGAGACACAAAGGAAGTCAACTCATGATAGAATTGAGCAGGAGCCGAAAACAAGAAATGCAAGTCTAACTGTGTGCAAGGAGGAGTTATGGTGATTAGGTGGGATGCAGTTTAAGATAGAGACTCAGCCACAAGCTTTTAGTCTAAAGAGAAAATGCTGCAAAAATGACACAGCAAAAAAACAAACACACACAAAACCCCACAACTTGTTTTATATTCAGACACCTGCCTCCTTTATTTTATCCACACACCAATCTGGCAAAAAAATTAATATTATTCTTTGGCAGCTCATGAAGCAACTTCATGTCTGCATTCTAATCCCAAATCTGTAACATTGAGTTTACAAGATAATCAGTTCAGGGTAGCTCCTGAAAGAAAGAAAACGTATTCAAAAGCAATAGATATACAATTAGACTGAAAACAGAACTAATTAGTGCAGTTGGATGCTTCCTCACCTAAAAGCTAGGACTTCTTTCAGTACAACCTAATGCTAACAAAGGCTGTCTTTTTAAGGGTATCAGCTCCCACAAGACACTGTAGCATGGGAGCTGGGAAATTCATTTCATGGAGCTATTTCCTCATAGAAATCACTATCACTTGGAAGATTTCTTCGCTAAGAGAGAGAGCACATTTTGGCTATATGCTTAGTATTCTTAGTGTCTATGAGAAAGTAATTGGACTTGGTGCACCAGCAGTACGTGGGGTCAGGCCTTTCTGTGCGGGCACTCAGGCTCACCAAAGCCTGACTGCTGCCCAAAGGGTCCTGGGGTTCCCCTTGCACAGCATCTTTTTACTGCCTCACCCTGCAAAACAATCCGTCCTCTGAAGAGTTGACTACTTGCCCTGGGTGCTCTTAACAGTTCCAGAAGCCACTTAGCTGGCAAAGGCAAGAAAGTGTCATTACAATTCACAAGTACTCATCCTCCACTCTTAACTTTGAGGCCAATTCTCTCCACAGGACACAATGGTTATCCCCCGGGCTGGAGAACACTTCACTTACATTTACAAGCTATCCCCACTTCCAGGTGCCTTAGAAGACATTCATTCAGCAGTTGAGGGAAAGTCCCTCCTTGCCTGGCACCAGGATTGAATACTAGACAAGAAGCAGGAGGCAACAGCATTTTGGTCAAGGCGGCCAGGGCAAGCCTGTATCCGACACATGCCATGAGAATCAAGAGTTCACGCAGAGCGGAGAGCATTCCTGGCTTTAAACATCTTGTCTGAAAGTGCCAGACATTGTAAACTGCACAGAGCAAAATTTTTTGACCTTGGACGTGTGAAAAGCTGAGTCAGCCTTGCTGGGATTCAAAGTACCCAAGAGTCTCGATATTTGAAACCTGTAGTTCAACGAGAAAACAGGAAGGGAAGAGCTATCTGGATTGTTTGGGTTTTTTTTATTCCCTGACCCTTTTCCTCATGAAGGAAAGCTTTTCTGAAAGCATTTTAAAAATAAGAAACCTTTTGCTTCAGGAAAGCACATTTTGATACTCTTAAAAGAATATTTTTATGATGACCCTTCTGACATTATATATACATACACACACACATATGTCACATGACTATTCATGTAGTTAAAACTGCTATGACCATACCAAATCAGTTAATGGATTTATATTATGCTTTTTTAGGTTTGATTTGATGGATGTGAAGGGGGGGTTAGGTGTTTTTATTTTTAAATCAATAGAAAATATTAGATACAAAACCGAACATGAGAAAGAAAATACTCTATGGGCCTCTGTACAAGAGAACAGATTAAGCAGCATATGTGCCTGCTCAGCAAACAAGGGACAGGGAGCCTTTAAGCACTGACAAAATAGAAAATAGCTATAGCAAAAACTCGTTAGGATTAGGAACATAGCTGAGGTCTCTGTTCCCCTGTGCCAAAGCCTGCAGAAGCTGAGAAGCCCAGGATGGCATCTGCTTTTTCAGGAGAGTTCTGGATCACGACAGTGATGTCAGATATGGTTGCCCATCCGTTGCCACTTCCATCCACTGTACGTCCTGCTCCTGCACTGCATAGAGCAGCAACCTAGACTCCTCCTGGCTCTCCAACCAGCTCAGCTTTTCCTTTTGCTCCTTTCCTTCCTGTGGCAGGAAAGACCCGGCCCAGCCCAGGTGATTCATGATAGGGGTAACGTATACAACTTTTCTTATTTTCTGTAGCTAGAACCTGCTTTAATAAGTGGCTGTTTTCATCGAAAGGGCAAAGCAAAAGGCATCTTTTCCCCCTCTAGTTCACAGAAATCTTGGTGTTCAGACATAAACTAGTTGCAAGATGATTCCTTGAAGTCATCTTTGCATTCACATGTCATTACTTTTATCCCAGTAATACCAGTACAATTTCTCATTACAGAATATACAGACACTTTGCTGTATAGCATAGGCCGTACTTACAATACAAAATATAAATATGCTATTTCAACAGACAAACATGGTGTCTTTTAATACATACAAATCTTTGTTTTAAATACAGCTCTGGAACTTCAGACATTCTGGCCAACTGTACCTCTCCCTGAAGCTAGGAGCACTCAGCACAGACCAGAAAAAAAAGTCAAGCCCAGAATTTTGTCAATATTTCTTTCATGATGCACCAGTGATTTTTACAGAATGGTGCAAGTCAATTAAGACCTGGCATAGGATTTTTTTTCATTATTATTTTTAATTCCTCAATTATTTTGAAGGAAATATTTCACCAGCATTTTGGAAACGTCACCAGCTCTAACCAATGCTTGAGCACTTCCGATACAGAGGACTCCTTTGACTTGACTTTCCAGGGATGAGTTCCTGGACATAGACCCATTCCAGACCTGCAGGGGGTGGGAGGGATGGGACACTCACCCACCACTGTTCTACTGCACATGACCTACAGAAGATAAAGTCTAGAGCACATGGTTCCCTCCACTCCTCTTTAGAGGAGAAAGAAGGCTTCCTGCCATTGAAGACACACTCTGATCCCCTCTAGGTAGGCTTTGCATTGTCGCATGCTGACAAAAAAGACCAAGTGTTAAAACTGTACCAGCTTCCATTGCTGGAGTCAGATTTTGTCATCAAATCCTACAGCTGTTTTGGGAGGAACCAAGCTTCTGTTTCTCTCTGCATTCAGCACTAAGATAAGTAGGAACTATTTCATTGATGATATGACAAAATCCTTTAAAGCAAAGAAAAGATTAAACAGTAACATCCTTCCAGTTGACTAGTATATGCCCATCTCCAACTACCCGTCAGTATGAAACTGCATATACAGAAGAACTCTAGCCTCCAGGTTAAGTGTCCAAATTCAGCTAGTTCGGGAAGAATACATGTATTCACAACATGCATTGCCTTCAGTAATGATGAGTAAAACCAGCTGTGGAACAAAACTGAAAGCAACACAGTTTTCCTAGTGTTGAGTGCTGTCTCACTCCTAATTGTACCAATTTACGAATCTGCCTCAAAAACAAGCAAAATTCTGTTACGTCTGTAGTGTTTCTACATTCAGTCATGCTCTGACTCAGGCAATCAGGCTTGCTCTTCATAGTAAGACCCTCTTCATCACTCCATACTCTTCCATATTCTCATATACAGACCTCAGTGAAACACTTGGGCTGGTACAATAGTGAACAGGAAGTGTTCTACAATCAATGCATTCAGCTGGAGTCAGAATTAGCCAAGACGTTCACCAAGAAACAAGTAGTGTCATCACAGCTCCATTATTAGCAGATGTTTCCCACAGCAAAAAATGCTGTAAGAATTATGTGGAATAGAGAGTAACAGGAACTTTTAAAAAAATAATGTTTAAAAAGTACAACATGACTTGCATTCCCGCTATCAGAAAAAAAAAATCTGCACTGGGGGCTTCATAGCATGTTATCTCTCCATTAATACTGTCAAAAGTAGTTTTCCCCCCTCTCAGTATGTTTCCTCTCATTTTTAACTCTAGTCTGAGCAATTCTGGTGATAATCAAGTCACTTGCAAAATCTAACAAAATAGATTATTATTAATAAAGGCATTTCAACCAAGCAGGTCTTACATCCACTCCTTATTAACTGATCTTTGATTGTCCCCTAAAGTGACAAGTTAAATGCTTTGCTCACTGGCTCTCATCACATCTCTAATTCTGACACCAGCCAAACATCAGCTGTCCTGCCCTCCCTCCCATCCTCTTGCTAACTCATACCTTCCGAGTTTGCCTGATGAGAGCACAGGAAGCGCAGGAGATCACTACTTTCATACTGTGAAATGCATCACAAATAAAGAAAGCAACATCATTCTAATGTTCATTTACAGTTATCTGCTTTGTGTTTTGCAATAGGAAAAAAAAACAAGAAACATACCCAGACCATGCTGAAAAAGCATATATGATGCAGTACAGGCTGTCTAATTGAGATATAAGCTCCATTCCAGCTTGTGCTAGATAAGACCATTGCACCCATCCCTATGAACAGGAGTCAGATCTCATTATATTTACTACTCCATACTTTATGAAGTATAAGGGACTAAAACCCACAGTAAACACAGACATCACTACAAGATTAGCAGTTGCTATTTTTTCTTGCTGCACTTTTGAAATATAAGCTACACAGGGAGAATAGAGCCAGAGACCACTCCCTAATTCCTAGTGGACATATTGATCAATTAAAATGACATGTGTCGGGTCTTTTCTTTCCTTCTAATAGCAAGCAGCTGAAAGACTGAATCTTTTAAACATGCAAAATCAAACAATTAATGTTGTTGTATACCATCCAGCAAGATTAACTTGAAGTTAAGCAAAATTAGCCTGGCCTCCAGAAGCAAGACCTTAAGACAAAATAAACAATTATTGGACATTGTAAAGAATTGCTAAATATTCTAGTCATGACTTTAACCAGCTTGCTAAATATAAAAGATAGGCATTTTCTTCCCACGCTAGAGATGGAAGCCTTTATAGTTATTCCTTTTATTATTTTATTTATAGCAAACCCCTTCAGAATGCCTGAATCTTTGGCTACACCTTTTACTGCAGTTGCAGTAGGAAAAAAAAAAGCTTGTTTCCCTTACAGTAAAAGACAGATCTAAAATTCACTACATTCATATTACTATTAAAAAAAAAAAATCAGACTGGAAGTCAAACAGTAGAAAAGCTAAAAGCTACTGTACTTTCAGAATATCTAGTTATTGTTTGACAATTATATGAATGTTTTGCTTTTTTAAGAATGCCAACAGAAATAGGATAGTACTGAACCATGTTCAAAATCAATACTGTTCTAGTTGCTTGTTCAGCCCCAGTTTGCAGAGTATTTTCTGTACTATCATGTTATGGAAGGCCGATGAAAGTAAAAAGGTGATATTCATGCTATTGAAATAAAATAGGTTGAAAGAAGAGCTACACATAATAGGAATGCTTAAATAAAGAGCCAGGGAAAGGAATAAGCTATGTTTATGGCATTAAAACTGAAATCAGCTATTCTTTCCATTTAAGCAAATCAGACTGTAGCAACTTTAATTGGATTGTGAAATTTAAATATTTTCTCTTCAAATCTTCGGGGTATTATCACAAATGCAAAGACAAGTCTAAACATTCAGACTGAATGCATTTTCTGTAGGCCTTTGTCTTAGCCTGTCTGCCTGAAAAATAATATTTAGGCATGCAGCATCTTTCTTCAAAATGATTTTCACAAGGCAAAACCCACACATCCTTATATTAGGAAAATCTCATAAAACAGGAAAAAATAATGGTGCAATTAAGAACAGCACAAGATTTTGCACTTACCATGTCCTGTTGAAATCATCTTCTTTTGATGTTTACGGCACATCTGTAAGATGCAATACTAGGAGGTGCCTTGTGTGACCTGCTGCATGATGCTGTGACATCAGTTCAGATGATGCAGCTCATTATGGGAAAGACTGCTGTTGCCATGGCAACCGAGATGTGATACGAATCCTTACTGCATTTCCAGGGGAGCCCGAGACAATACGGAAGCCCTTTAAAGAAACAGACAAAATGCAAACAGGCTTTTAAAGTACTGTGCCATAGATTTCTAGAGTCTCTGTTCAAGTACATGTCTTTTATTAAGGAACATTTTAGACAAATTATTCCTGCATGGTGATACAGAATTGAGATGTATGAGCTATAAATTATTTTTATATAAAAAAACTTAACATTGTGTGTGTCAATTTCAGAACAAATTTTATAAGTCAAATTTGGTTATCATGTAAGGGAACCTTACTTAAAATAAACAGTCAGTAGCATGATTTTAACACTAGGGCTGTAAAGACAATAATTACTGAACAGTATTTTAAGAAATACATATTTTCACTCTGCCCCACCCTGCTCCTACATCCAATCTGTTGGTTACAAGAAAAATCTTGTTGCTAGGGAAAAACACTTGATACTTCAAAATGAGCAGATTTCACACTGTTGAATGAATGACAATGAGGGTTGGTTTTTTTTAAAAAAGGGGGGGGGGGCAGTTTATTCACAAGAGGGTAAAGAAGTTTCTAGCCAACCAAGTAAGAATCTCCTTATCATTTTTCAACTTTAGGGCAACCTGCACTACCATCTGCATGCTGAGTAGCCTGGCTTTCATCTGCCCATCAGGCAGAAGGATGAGTGAGGACTTTGAAAGCTGTAGGCAAGCTGTGTGTCTACTGGGCCATGCTGCTGCTAGCCCTCACCTCCCAGGTAGAATGGGAAGGCCAGCAAAGGGGAGATCCCCTCCCCATAACCTACCTGAGGGGCTGGGATCGGAGGCTGAGCCTGTAAATGTTACCTTTGGTACTGGGAACCTGCTCACATCCTCTGTTCACAGTGGTGATGACAGAAGCAAAGGCTATGTGAGCAAGTACTAAAAGGAGCAGTCTGGAAATTAAAATTCACAACCAAAGAAGAACCAGCACATTTTTGGTCACTCGCCAGTTCTATTTGGATGAGAAAAGTTTCTGGCAAAAACTGCTTTTCCTAGCCATGAAAATCCCTTTCTGTATGGTAGGGAAAAAAAGTACAAAAAAGGCTGGACCCTATACACTTGATATGCTGAAGCCCAGAGTAAAACAAAAACTCAAGTTGAACCAGGAAGCCTCAATGCCCTGAAGATGTTGAATAAATATGGATGCCTCTGTCTGAAGCCCTTCATTCCATTAAACTTCAGCCTGTGAGTAAAAATTTTGATCTTTGATTTCAGAGGAAACCACAAGAAATAATTATACCCTCTTACCCACCTTTGAAAGAAAAGAAAAAAGTGACATTCATACCTTTTGATTAGTGGATTAAATACAAAGCCTCTCCATAAATCTAGGAAATGCCATAGCCCTTCTAATTAGTGCTGTCTTGACACTGTATGTTCTCATTTTTGACAGTTTCTGTCTTCCAACATTAGTGCTATGTCATTTCAAACAACACAATAAAGCTCTCAAACTGACTCAATATCAAATGCAATCTAGTGACCCATAATAAAATAGGTACTCACAAAAGAGCTATAGCCCTAGATTTCTGAACGTTTAAAACTTTCTTAGGTCTCTGAGGATATAATTCACAATTTAGCAGAGGACAACATCATTGAAACATGAGTTGGGTTGGACTGACACAAAAGCTAAGGCATGTCATTGCAACTTAGCAAAGTTTACAGTATGCTGGATGCCATGCTATTCAAATGACATGAGTTTCTGAAAGTTTTCATTAAAGGAACTATTTCCTTTGCAAATTACTATTTGCTATCGTTTTTACTACCTTTACTGCTATGGGAATCGAGTTCAATGGAGGCAGTGAGCTTTTGTTTTTCTTAGGAAAATTATGAGATTCAAGATCATCATTAGGGCAAGCTGGGAGTCATAATCTGGTTGATACAAGGGCTCTGCCTCATGCCCGTCAGCTTGGCCTTTGTTCCAGAAAGCCGGGGAAGTGCAACCAGTGTGGCAGGCGCATTGGGGCAGCACATGCTGGGCTAGCCCCACCACAGTGGGGTTGCTGTCCCCACCAGGCATCCTGCTCCAGGCTCATGCTCCAGACCCTCCAGAACACACCCAGATACGTGTGACCTCTATGTAAGCTCCTCTTGCGGGGGTGAAGATGAAGCATGGCTAACATGGACACAGAGGAGTATGGGGAGCAGAGGGAGGTCAGGCAGGAGCAGGGAAAAAAAAATCAGGCTATTCTTACAAAGACTTCTGCCTATTTACTGTTAACTACAGGCTGTATGAGTCTGTTCACATATGCAAATTATAATAAGTAAATGGAGAAAAATTACAGTGATTTTCCTGACTTTTGAGTATTTGGTATTTTTTTAAATATTGGTCTGTTGTTTATTTTTCCCTAAAAATGTTTATGATGAGCCAGGGCACATGTCAGATTGTGTGCAAGATAGGTACACCAGGAACATCCCAGGCAGAGTGCAAGCTAAGGATTTGTCCCATAGGTGTTATGTACTATAGTGACTTTACATGGAGGACTGCAACCACTAGATACTAAAAGAAAATTCTACCTTATGAATGCAAAAGGCAGCACTCACAAGCTTTGCAACCTTCTAATTAAAACTGTAGATCTAGAGGAAGAGACCTGGGCCTAGCTGCTCCAGATGCTTGCTTTTTTAAAAACAAAACAAAACAAAACGAAGCTGTTGTTTTAAGACAGCTGCAGTTATTCACCGAACCCAGGACTGACGTATCTTTTAAATCTAAGTTTTAAAATTGCTTTCCATTCGCATCTCATTCCTTCCAGTTCACTGGAACAGGAGATGGAGAGAGAGAGCCCAACCCAACCCATCCTATCACCACATGAACACCTTGACCATTTTGAAGTATCACCAGTAGGTTCCCAAGTCAAAAGCACGGGGCTTTGACTATACTGTTTTTCCTATCAAAATAGAAATATTTTATCCCACTTTCAATCATAACAATGCAGGTCAATGCTAAGCATAAATTTCTTATTCTAAATTCTTATTTTAATCACATTCTTCCTCTCCAACGCAAGCTGTAGTATCTTTCTCTTTCCCACGTTGGGATCCCCCCAATTGTTTTGAAGGGAACAAGTTTTACTGATGTTCATCTGAAAGGAAGAAGTGCTTCATCTACCTGCTGCCATTGTTTTCCCTTAAGATCAGTTTACGTGGATAATTAACATTTGCACAATCCACAGAGGTTTTCGATAAGCAAACCTTTGCCATATAAGTAGGCACTGCCTTAACTTTAAAAAGTTGTATTTCCCCTCAGTAAGACCAGTAATAAGCCAGGGACTAACCTTGACCTGATTTACTTTCTGTTTGATTATGTTCAAGAAAATGAGTTACAAGCAAACTCACAAACACAGCTAAACAAAGTAAAATGCCATTGTGGACCTTTTCTCCACAAAATCCAGATGTTTCCTTTTGTGTTGTTTCCCCCTCCAAATGAAGGAAAACAGTTGCTTACCAGTTGCCAGCCACCCTACCGAAATAGCCAAGAGAGAAAGGGGGAAGTATGCTGAAGGACCAAAGGAAATGAGAATTGTATATTCTGAATTACCTGTCAGATAAGCCAGAAGCAGGCTTTAAATTAAAGATAAAGTGCATAAAAAGCAAAATTATAATTACTGAATGCTGATGCACAACAGATTAGCAATGTGTAACGACACTCAACAAAGGAAGCCATGATTCTCATTCAAGATTTTGCAATCCAGTTCAAGAACCCGTCTCCCAGATTTTGCATGGAGAGCCTTGACTAAACAGCTGTATATCAGGATTTCCATTCCACCGCTGACTTTGTCAGAAGGAAAGGCTAGGTTGTACACATTGATAATAATCCCTTTTCTCTAAAAGGAAAGTGACATAAATCGAGGTCTTATTGAATCCATCAACTGAATGTTGCATTGCAAAGGTCAGCGATGTACATAGTCTGCCTTGGCTAAACTCATTAAACATCTATGTCTACCTACACTGTAGGTAGGGGCTGTTTTCTGCTCTGTCATCAAGGTCATCTGAGCCTCTGTTCCTACATTAAGGGAAACTAGGTGTGGGAACTGCTGTGCTGGTATAAAGCTGCACCCTTGTAAGAGGTAGAAAAAGCAGCAGTGCTCCCACAACTGCACAACTCAAACATGCTGGACAGGACCATACACCAGTTTCTTTTAAGTTTGGAGCCCCTCACTCATACTAAATCATTACACAAAGAAGTCCCTGTTTACGTGATGAACACATTCACACTTGTTACTACAGCCTGAAGGGGAGCTGGGTCACTGGTTTTCTATCTGCATGTGGGTCTCGAGAGAGGCCATGAGATTAAAAGGCTGAAAACTCGGTTTCCATAAGCAGGACTGCCTTGCTTCATCTTTTTGAAGATTAATAACTTTGTAACTGATGGTGCATTTTTTTCTTCTTTCCCAATAACATGAATGCATCTAGTGCAAACATCCAATACTCAGTCTATTCAGAAATAGTTTCACAAATTATTAAAAGATTTAACATATAATAAACAAAGACAGCAGTAACTCTACAACCTGAAAAATTTCAGTCACTCCTTTTCTAAATCCATATGGTAGAATAAAATCTTTCCATTTCAGCATAAACCTTATTTAGTCACAACTCAATGTATTGTGTCAGAAAGCAAGGCAGCATCCTCATTCCCACCACACCTAAAGATGACAGCAGGGACACAAGTAATGGGACACTTCTGCAAGCCACTAATGAGCTGAGGTCCTCAGATGGAGGCACATAAACTCCAGGTGTTTTGGTCTAGCTCTGGACCAAATACTACATTGTTAGAACACTCCAGGGCATATAACATTGTGATATTAATGTACTTGTTTTCCTTAGGTCTCATGCTTTCAGCCACCCAAGAAGTATATTACTAACACAATAAGAAAATGCCCTAGAAGGTCTTCAGCTTATTAAAATAACATTTATACGAAAAAAGTAAAACTAGCTTGAGATTTTTCTCCTTATGGTATTAAATATAATCTATCTGCAATATAAAGACTTCTAGTAATAAAACTTAAGCTTTCCCAAATCAAGTTGTAAATCTTGCCCCGAACTTTTCTGCTTGCTCCATCATTTACCATAATATACAGCACCAGAGGTCACAGTCTTGATTTTGCCTCTGTTACAGTCATATCTGTTGACTAATATACCTCAATGTATGCAGCTTTCCATATTTTCTGAACTTGTTTCTTGTGTTTCCTTTCTGCTTATACTGGTCTGATTCAAGGTTGAAACCTGATCATTTCATGTCTTGAAAACTGCAAAATCCTCCTTTCCAATAAGCAAAGGTCAATTTTGCCCCTTTCTGTTTGGGCTATTACTAATAAGTTCATCTTTCTGGCTCATCTTACAGTGAGCTTTAAATCCCTGAGCATTAAATCCTATATAATTCTTTCCTATTTTCACTTCAGACATTCTGGAAAGGGCTGCATAGTTTCATCTTGCTGCTCCTACAGAACTGAATACAATTCGCTCTGCCAGTAATTTTCCAACCTATTCCTCCTACAGGCATTTCCTTTTCCACTCCCCCCTGCCAACAAGAAAAATCCCTATTAAAAAAAAACACACACAAAAATCAGGAATAATCTTCATCTTCATTAAAATTCTACTAACATTGTTTTGCACAACTCTATTTGTAAACAAATAGGAAAACAACTAGCTGACTACCATCACTGATTGACTTCTGTACTATAGTTGGCCAACATGTTCTAAAACATCCTATTTTCCTTCCTCCACCTCAGCCTCCTCCAATCATCTGTGATGCTCCTCCCTACTTGTCTCACACATTCACTCTGCATTGCATTTTAGGAGCAATAGGCTAATGGCATAAACAGAGTACACACAATAGACTGAAAATTCCATGGGAAAAGCTGAATAATCATTTTGGCTTCATGCTGCTGGATTTACAGCTATTTGCTCTGAGACTGGCTAGTTTAAATATAGTTCAGGCATTCCACTATTAGGTTAAACTTTTAGTTTAAAGATGAGTCACCTACTGTACGTATATCCACAGGGGCTAAAACATGGCATGGTTCCCCATACTAGTTAAAGCAGGGATCTATTTTTAGAATCTGAAGGCAACAATCATTTAACAAAAAAAAAATTAAAAAATTCTTATCTTAACAGGGCCAATACTTTTAAGAGCATATATTTACAAGGCTGCTTTAATCTTTCATATTTTCTTTTTAAAAACATAGTTCAGCATTCAGTAGAGTTGAAGTTAGTATTTAAACAGTAGAATGGCAAAAAAGTCTGGCTGCTAGTGTAATGGAATATAGAGTTAAGATAACTTCTCGTGATCGTAAGTTGCTGCAAGATACTAAAATCCATTATATAGCAGAAGTAATTAGTACTGGCAGAAAACAACTCATATTTTTAAGAAGTAAATGTTATATACCAGTTTGATATCCCTAAAGAAAGACAACTTTAGAGAATAAAATACAGAACAGGTCCATCAGCACATTACAAGCCCTACCTGGCATATTACTACCTCATATTAACTAGTTTGTGTAGCAGGCACTTTTATAAGCAGAGTAAAAAATTCCAGCATCTGGGTTATTTCAGCAAATGGGTCAATGACTGAAATGTGGGAGACAGTAAATCTGTTTGTTTTTATGTGAGGAGGCAAACCATTATCTTGAAAAAAAAAATTGAAAAAAATTGTTTTTAAGCTGTAGCTTCCACCCCCTCCACCCCCCCCCTC
>NW_009626854.1:22316-33239 GCF_000690535.1 Cariama cristata
ATGTACTATCCTCAGGACACACAGCTAGAGCTCTCAGGGAGGTCTGTGCACGGCCTTACTAGCAGCGTACGTACATGCTGTAGAAGCAACCTCAAGTTTACTCACTCTGTAGTATAAACAACAACTGCTTACATTTACTATCCAAGGACAAATACACTTAGTTATATTATTACTATGGCTAGAATATCTTGTTACTGACTTGCTTATTCAGAACTCCTGCCATGTGAGCATGCACATATATATATCTTTAAATACTTTATTGTTCATATTGAAAATATATCACTATTTATTATTTCTTTTACATTTAATTTAAATTTTATGTTACAAACATCATCATATCAAAATGGCCATTACCTATCTTTTGGGTCTTGGACAAATATCCTTTGCCTATCAGAGTTGAGGTACTCTTTGTATTACTGTCTGCCCCACTACATCCAAGAGGCGGCTCTGGCTATGGTTATAACCTATACAAACATCTTGGGCTTTAGAGACAACAAAAACAGTTGAGCAAGTGTAATGTTACCGCCCAGACTGAGGTACAGCATAAATGTAACATCCCAGGAAATCTGGGCCTACTGCAGATAGCACCATGCTGAAAACTAGTTCTCTACATGGAAACAGCACGCTTGAGCCCCAGGCCTGCCCCTCCTTTGCCTGCCTACATGAACTCAGTGTTTAAAGCAAAAAACTCAGTAAAAAAAACAAACAACCCAAACAGAACAGAAATAGCTTTCCCCACCAGCATAAAAAACAAAATTATTGACACCTACCCCACCCCATCCCCTACACACCAAAAGACAAAGGTCCCTTACTGACCTGTCACCAGAAGCACAGCCTCTCCCTTCTGCCACACACTGACATGGCCGAAACCTGGGCTCCTCAGGGCCTATTGATCCCACCTGTGGGGCCCTCACTGCCCCTTCCTTCCCCTCCTCTTCCACCCCTTCTGCAGGGGCTTCCAGACCAGCAGGTGTTAAAGCTGGTCATCAAGACAATACTGGGATGAAAAAAAGCTTTTTGCAGCTCTGGTTATTTCATCAAGGCCCCAAAATCTAAAGTTTGACCCTGGAGTACAACTTGAGTAGATTTCCTGCTAGAAAGTAGCCACAGTTGCTTGCACAGGATGGGTTTGGTGACCTACAGGCAATGCTTTGGCTGGGCTTTATCTGTACTTTACCAAAATTTCCTTCAAAGTGGTTAAGTGTTGGGAGTTTGAGAAAAGGCCACAGCTGTGCCAGAGCACAGGGACTGAACAGCTCTCTGGCTTTTAAACGTGTGTTCTTTAAACGGTTAGGCATGCTCACAGGAGAATGCAGAACCGCTTACAACAAACCTCAGCCACAGAGCAGAGTTATCTGCCCTTTCGTATGGCCAGCTGGCCTATGAATATGTATGCAAAACAAACTCAGGGATTGAAATTGGAGTCAAACGGGGTTGAAATCTGAAAATCTGGGTGCAGCGTGCCTGCTGCCACTGAGGGAAGCCCCCTCTCCCCAGGGCCAGGCGTGCCGGCAAGGTCCAGCAGCAACATGCGATACTGCTGCAGCACTGAGACAACCAGGGCCAAAACACCCACAGGCAGCATTGTCCCCATGACACATTGAACGCAATGGTCCCTCCAGACCCAGAAAAGAGGCCAAGGCCATGTCAAGCAGCCCAGGTGCGTTTCAAAACACAAACTAGATCCAGATTGGTTGATCCTCATGTGTGTGCTTAAATTAGCTTTCTAGTTTAAAGCAGAAGCATGTTTTTAAAGCAACTCTCCCAATCATCTACGTGTACTGTACTAGCATTCAAATCACTGAGCTGTCTCCAAAGACATGAACTGCATTCCTTTCTCACAAAGCTAAACCAGAAAGTGAACTCCATGAGCGCACCCAATGCACTCCAACTGCTAAGAAGTATTTAATCTGGGGAACTAGACATATCTAGTCTGCAGTGAAACCTCCTGCAACGCTTCTAGTGCAGTTGTTATGCCCCCAGTGCCAGCCATTTTGCTCCACATCTCTGCCCTCGCTGAGAGGCAGGGCTCGCTGGGGTGGGCACTGCCACTGAGGCAGGACTACGAGACTGGGCTGACCCTGTGGGGTCCCTGCACTGCACCTTCACTGTTCACAGCTCCAGGAACAGCTGGCTCTGAACCAGCATTGTTAGCTCTGCATTGAATAGCCTCAAAACCTGACTTCTCTCTGAAAGCAGTACAGCTGCATTCACACAGCACAGCATCTGATCTAATCGGTCCTAGTAGACCTGAGCTGGCTCTGCAGCATTGCCTCTTCCCCTTCCAGTCTTACAACAAAACCACATTTTCTCCCCTCCCTCCTCCTCCGGGCTCTCCCTATACCGCAGCCCATCTCACCCCTCTCCTTTGCTTGCATCCTCCCCTAGCAAATTACCTGTGTCACTCAACCTCTATGTGCTCTCAGTCTTTGAAATCTCTCAAAAATCACAATTCACATATGTTAGTAGAACTTTCCGGATGCTACTGGTCACAGTCTCTGAAGACTGCATACTCACTTGGTGTGGTTGAGCCTCCACAGTTCTTGGTACAGCTGGGCTGACAGTGCCCTGTGCCTTCATAGCCCCTATAGGTCTCTAGTCTGGCCTTTGCCTACCACTGGGAAGGACCAGGCATCTGTGCTTTGGGTGGTAAATGGAAAAGGGATCTTGCTATTGCAAGACTGATTCCACAGTTTTCCATATAAAATTTGTGAAATGAAGCTGAGCTGATCCAGTTGTTCACTTCCCACCATAAAAAGATAAACTTTAATTCTTCCTTCGTAGTCCCTTCTTAACTTTCCAGCAGTGCAGTTCCACCCTTTCCTTCACACTAATGAAACTTGTCAGATAATTTCATCAGCCCATTTAACTCACTAGTTCAGCAGAAAATGATCCAATTTTTGCTGGGATTATTTCCTGCTAAATTAGTAAAGTAAATTGACTGACTGAGAGTAACAGTTGAGTCTATGCCACTCCCACTTTTAGGAGAAGTAAGCTGATAGATGGTTTTGATTCTCTCTCCAAACCACACATTTCTCTGACATATGTTTTCTGGGCTCAGTGGGGAAGGGTTCATACCTCAGAGAGCGCTTGATGCTGGATCAGGGCTGGCGATGACAGGAGACAGCCTGACACTTCAGTGTGGTTACCTACACTTGTATATATTGGTCCTCCTATGTGCCTGTCCTCCCCCATCACCTCTGCTGCCTATATCTCCAATTGATCAAACATCAGCAGAGCATATATTTCCCTGACCCCTGTGTCCTTCTTTTCACGTTGTGCTTATATTGGGTTTACTTTTTTTGTGGGTTTTGTGAAATACTTGTCCATACCCCACTAATATATACAAACAGAGATGTATTTGTTCAGCTCAGAGAGACCATGTTTATGGTAATCTAGAGGATGCCATCTCATTCCCCGCATAAGGTAGGTCAACTTTATTTAGCATGCTGCTCCTCTATCCTGTTTTATTCTATTCAATGCACAGCCATAGGCTGTCATTCATTGTACGAATCCAAGAGGCAGAATGATCAAATTTCCTTGTGAACTTTTCTATGTAACTCCTCTCTGGGGTACCTGAAAGCTTCACAAAACCAAGCTCCTTCATGCTCACAAAATCCCTGTAATGGGAGAGGTTTTAATCCTGCCTTAAGGAAGATAAACAAGGGCACACAAAGATTAAAAATAAAAGTATGAATAATTTTGTGTGTCTGATCGAAGATTTGACTTTTTAAGAGCACATGGCTTCCTATAGCATGTTTTCTATTCAAAGCACAGCTGCTGTTGATTTTGGTTTCAGCTGTGAGCACTCAGCAAGCCGGTTCCCAGGGTTTCAAGTCAGGACCAAGGAAAACAAGGAAACAAATATCCATGTGACAAAAGTTTAGCTTAAATAAATTGGCCAACATCCTACAGAAGCTCTGTAGCAGAGGCAGAAACACAGGCAAGAACCATTCTGAAGTCAATGGCCTAAGTTATAAGCTTTTTTAAAAACCTTCCTGTGTTCACTTGCTGTGTGCTTTCAACTTCTGCCACAGAGGAGTGGCGGATACTATAGAAATCTTCTCCTGCCCTTTTTTTGCTTTCACTCATTTATCACAGATCCTTCCCATGCAGGCATTTTGAGGGGAGGAAATAATAGATGAACATTATAATTATTGACTCTATGAGAAAGCACTCGTGCAAGAGGGTCAGTTAAATGTTAATTCTAGTGTTGTTTACCTTAGCCAAGTCAAGGAGCCAAATCCTAACAGTGCCCTATAGAACAAGTTTTTCAAATGATACATGTAATTTTGTGTGTTTGATCCTACATGGGGTAGATCCATACCTCTGATTTACCTTAAAATAAAAGCTCTAGGTTATGTATGATGCCAGTAGCAAAATGTCAGTTTAACATAGGTATGTGCATAGGAGGTACAAGCCAAGGCCAAAGAACAGACCCAGATATTGTCTGTATCCCTCTTCAGCAGTCAGCAAAATGACCACAGGCTTTAAACCCTATGGAGTCTTTCTGCTTTATGACTTTAAGACACAGCCCTTCTTGTCTGCCCATAGGCACAGCTACAGATTTAATCCACTCAGTCATCATTTCATGACTCAGTTACCACCACCTTTTGGTATCAGACCTCGATCGGTTTAGACTGAAATGAAAACCATCTTTTTGTTGACCGTCACTTTGCCTGCATTGCTCTCTGCATTCCTCCGCTTTCTCACAAGTGTAAATTGTTTGCTTCAATTTCAGTTCCTTTCTTAACCCATCACCACCACACCAATCTCTTCTCATTTCCATCTCCAAATCAGTGTAATGTGCAAAACTTCATCACCCTTAAAAAACCTCCAGAACAGGTTGCTTACTAGCATTTTTTTTTATTTTTTTTTTTTTTTTTGCAAAGCTCCTCATAAGCTCTGTAGAACTTTCTTTTCAATTTCAAAGAAATCTCATCTTAAAACTTCTTTATTTAGTCTAGGCATTGCGCAGGTCATAAAGCAAGGGTATCAAGGTACAGGCAGCCCATCAAACTGATCAGTACTAGAATTGAAGCTGGAGAAGGACATATTCTCATTAGACCAAGTCACAAAACTGGAAAATTAAACAGTAGTCCTTCTTTGTAAACATAACCACAGAATTTCAAAGATATGCACAAGCTCAGAATAAGTGTTTTCAAAAAAATCTTAGCTCTATATGTGAGTGAAAATGCAGCTGGTACTTAAGAGTGGAAAAGGGTGCTGGAGAGAATAGATACAGTTATTGTCTCCAATAGGAAAGAGAAAGGTGGGTAAAATATATATGGGACAAGAGGGAATAGCTGATGGCATGGAATAAAAATATAACATCAAACTAATATAACTTTGGAGTAGCTCATAGGACCCTATTTCAAAAAGTCATGATCAAAAGCAGTTCTGTAATGCACAACAACTGTCCTTACAGGAGAAACGATCCACCATAACTGGATTAAATTCAGAAAGATACTACGTAGACAGCTTCTTAAAAAGAAGCTATATGAGGAATCTAAGAGTTAAATCTTTGCAGGCAGGCTGGAAACTGACTACTTAAAGACAGCACTTTATAGGCACAGAAAAAACACGTCCTCTTTCAAAGAAGGTCATGGAATGGACAAAAGCCACTAAACAGTAGGGTAAAGAAGTTTTTAGTGGCAAGAAGACATCATTTAAACAGCAAAAGCTATGTCCAAATGAGGAATGTAAAAAAGACTATAAACCATGGCAGTTCAGATGTGAAAGTGTGATAAGTCAGGACCAAAAAAAGAGTTTGAGGAGAAAAGCTCAAGAACAAAACCAGAACAGGCTATAAATTCTTTTTTGAACACAGCGGGAGCAAAAGCTTGTCAAGAGTCTGTCAAGCTAGTAGATAACCTGGATATGCAAGGGACATTAATAAGCTAAGACCATAACAAAAAAGCTAAATATATTTTTCTCTTCTACGGTTACTATGGAAGAGACTTACAAAGTTTGTACCCCAAAACTCTTTGCAGGGGTGTTGCCAGATGGATCTCAAACTGAAGTATTGAGAAGCTGTTATGGAACAAATAAGCAAAACAAACTAACAGAATCATGGTCTTCAATCAGGAGTACAAAAGAAACTCAAACATGAAATAATACGATACTAACAATGGTATGTTACCTCTCATTTTAAAACTGCCTTGATAACTCAAGCGTGCCGTGTAGGAAACCTGGAACCAATTTTCAAAAGCATTTCACGGAGTGTCTTGGAAGCGACGATCAAGTTAATTTGGTGTCTACACTGAGGAATAAGTAGAATATAAGGAAGAATTTGCGACAAACAAAATAGTGAGGAAGAGTCGCCACACATTTTAATAAAAGAGCATGCACCTCACAGACCTATTGAGACCTTTGAGGGTGTCAGCAAGTATATGACCAAAAAAGGTCCAGGTGACACTATCCGCATGGATTTCCAAAAAGTACTCAACAAAGTTTCTCACTGTAGGCTCTCGAGGGTATTAAACAGCCTGGAAACAAAAAGGAATTTTCAGATGAAATATTGGAAAGAGAGGGTAGGAGAAAACAGTTTTTAGAGTAGGGAGAGGTCACCAGGGGATTTCTGCCAGTAGGTGAGGTGGCATGATGTGTTGGTAATTCTAAGCTATTCAATCCAGTAAAGATGAGGGCTGTCTCTGAAGAAGTGCAGGAAGAGCTTACAAGAGTAAGTCACTATGCATTAAAATGGTAGATAAAATTCAGTAGACACTACTGTGAAGTACTGTACCTAAGAAAAATACAGTGGTAGGTGCTGAGGTGTCCATTATGAGTCAGGAATGAAATCTTGTGGACTTCATAAATAATTCAATGCAAATCTGAACTCAGTGCTGTAGAAATCAAAACAGCAAATCAAACACTTTACTTTTTTCCTGACAGTACAACAAGCACTCATCCTACTGTAATAAAGATATTTAAGCCCAAGTCAGTGTCTCCCCTACTGGAAGCGAGCCCACAGCCCGTCTGTCTCTCCTCCTTGGCATGGGAATTCTGGTCGCTTTTCTCCTTTTCTTCCTGCTTGTGGAGCACACATGCAACTCATCATTTGCTCATACAAGTCTAATCTTTGCTGGTGGTTCTCCCTGAAAGTGCTCAAATATGCTACCAGCCATCCTGTTTGTAACCTGCTGAGGGAATAACTTTCTTGGCAGTGCACTGAAGTTCCTATGTTGGCTTCCAGCAGCTAGAAATGAGTGGTGTGTCATGTTCTTCAGTAAAGTTAAACCTTAGGTGTATTTTATAATGTCTGTTTAGAAACTCTCCCTATTAGACAGGTTATTTTAAAATATATATCAATCATATCGGTGCAATTGGGAATAAAAGCATAGTTTGCTTAAATGGCTGTCACCTACCTTTTCCTAAATACTAATTGCTTACTGGTATTAGTAAGATTGCAAGAATATTTGATTTCTCAGATATTTGGTGAAATTTTTGTTTAAAAGTCTGCATTTTACAAGGCACTATTTCAAATCTCTAATAGAATCAGTAGCATAACATAAGACTACCAAAACATTAGCCTCTTCAACTCTTCTAACTTTTGTATCCTGAAGATGTATATAGCCACAGAAAAGATGGTGAAGGGAACAAAGATTATGTGTTTCCCTACCTAAAGGCAGTTATTTGTTTGTTTGGTGAAGTAAGTTTTAAATAAGTTCAGTAATAATGCAAAGAGCTAACTTCAGCATCAAGAAAGAAGCATAATTTAATGAACAATCCTCTAATAAGCTAGACTTCCCTATAAAAATTTATAGTTGCTCTGGAACATAGATAGAGGGTTATATATTGATTGCATAGTGCATGAGAGTAAAATTTTTGTAAAATTAAAAGAGACAGAAATCCATAGGTCCCATATCCTAGGGCAATTCGTGAATATGTTAAGCTCTCTAGCTTTCAAAAAATTTATTTTCCAGATGTATTTTTGTAAGATACAGAAATAACTGAACAGTATCCATAGGCCATTTTGGAAACTTTGAAAGAGAAGAGAGAATTATCCCAGGAATCCTCCCATGAATTTTATGTCAGAATTTTCAGAGACATATCCCAGAAATGTCTTTGGGCACATCACTGATGTTATTTCCAGGCTAATTAAGGATGTATGCTCTCTCCCAATGAGATGACTGATGTGGTAGGTCTAATCAGGTCTTGCCAGGAAAATGAAAATATGTGCCCATTTCAATACATCATCTCTTCTTGGTAATATGCTTAGTCACCATCCAAATTTGCACAAAAGCAACAGACATGCGTAGGAGCATGTACGCTTTGAACCTACAAAATGTTCTATCTGATGTAGCATGGGTTTCCACTCCATCCATCTTTTCCACAGCAACTCAGTCTCTGCAAGTAGTAACACTAATGTTCTCTCTTTTTTCCCCTCCTTTGCCCTCTTTTATGAAGTGACCAAAATGTAAAAAAAAAAATATATAAAAAAGCAGGTGTGCTTGAGTAATCTTACTGCAAGGCAAGTAACAGACATGCATATTACACTAGCAGCAGACACAGCTTTGCTGTGAAAGATGAGAACTGAATTCATCCCTTACACTGGGTCCTGCCCCTCCAAGGTTTTATAGCTCACGGCTGCAGAGGAGGGATGAATCATAGAAATGTTGGTTGGAAGGAACCTCTGGAGCTCTGGAGGTGTTTGGTCCAAGCCATGGCTTGAATAATGTTGGACTATTGCCAGCACTAGATCAGATCAGATCAGTCACAGCTTTGTCTGACCAAGTCTTGAAAACCTCCAAGGATGGAGCTTCCGCAGCCTCTCTGCGTAACCTGCTCCAGTGCTACTTTATCCTCCTAGCGAAGAAGCAAGCTTGTTTGTTTGTTTTTTTTTTGTCTAGATGGGAGTGGAAAGTAGGAAAATGATAGGACACACTATATATGTTGCATATCCTAAAGGCAGTGTCATAGTCTCTCTCTGACTTCAGGCAAACTAGGAAACAGCAGTGGCAACTTAAAAGAGCAAAGAACATATGAAGTACCAGTGCCATGATGGAGCAATGAGAAGCAACATGGTAGCTAATAGAGGGAGGAAGGAGTGGAATTTCCCTTCTGCCCTCCTTGCAAAACTGCCCCTGTAAAAACAAAACAGAACTTTCACGTTTGTTACACAGCTCACCACCTGTTATTCTTGAAAAGAGTCTGCCTCAACCAGATGGGGTTACAAATAGCAGGTGACATAGGAAACATCCTGGTTCTGGACCCTCTGTGCTACACTGGGGCATGCAGGGCTTTGACCGAAATGCCTCAAGCAACTGAAGTCAGATTTAGGCTAATGTGCTTGAGCATTGGTGCTCTAAGGTGGTATTCAAAGTTTTCATAGACTGAGGACTTGGAAAGAGGCACAATTTAGCGGCTTACATCTTTGGCAGAATTAGAATGCAATGGGGAAATGTGTGTGTGTAAATTCACTACTATTTCAAATATTTATTCACTGCTTTTTCTTTTCTTTTCTTTTCTAGATTTGAAACCAGTCTGACAATCGAGTCTCCCCAGGTACTGGTCCCTGAGCCCAGGACACAGGCTCGTCAGCCTGAATCACGCTGCCTCCAGCCCTCCGAGCCTTTCCTGGTTCAGACCGAGCAGCAGCTATGTTCTGACAGTTTCCATGGGAGGTGTCAGACTGTTTCCAGAGCTTTCAAAAGACATTCCATCATTTCATGATTCATATCATTGTGTGGAGCGCCTGAGATAATGAGACTACGAACATCATCTCACAACGCCATTTGGCTCAAAGACAGGGAAACATATGGGCATTCTCCTCTACACAGATTTTACAAGGGAAGTAGGGAAAATCCTACTGTCTGTAAAAGACTTTTCTTAGCTTCATTTGTAAGAGGTTGGATGCTACTAACAGTGGGCAAGATGGAACTGGTCAGCCACAGACTGCACATCCCAACACAGCTTTGCTCTGCTTTAAGCTCCTGCATCGAAGTGTGAAAGAGACAAACAGTCACCACGGAATGTGAAACCTGCTAAAGCTTACTAAGGGCATTAGACTGAAATAGTTGCAATAAAACCATCTCAATTCAATTGAAGGACTATTTTTTCCTCTTATTGCCAAATTGAAGGAGTCTATGACACCGCCTATGTCTAGATTTTAGCCTACACAGATAGGATGACTCACCTACAGTTTACCACTATGCAACAGAACATGATAGTCATTAGGATGAAATTGATCTCCAACAGAAAAATTAAGCTCCCAAGTCCTATGCTGCAGATTGACTTGGCCACTTAGAATCCTAAATGTCACTGAAAATCCTTATACCTGAGCTTTGATTTTGGAAAACAGAAGTTCAAGCCTAGCAGAGATTCTGCCAAAATTGTCACACGGAGCTTCAACTACCACTTTACCTCACTCTTAACAATAGCACTTCTGAGTTGTACTATGAAATAAGTTTTATATTTATATACTTATCAAAAGGTTTTATTCAGTAGCTGCTACTACTTCATTTGGTTCTGCCACTGCCCTCCAGGCCCAATCACAACCTGGTATTTGGCCTCTTTATATAAAAACTACATAGGCAATACAATAAAACCCAAACCCCAGTACATTCCCTTGAGGAAGGATGTCTAGACCTCTGAAAAAAAGAAAAAAAAAGGTGAAGGTGATACAAGAGACTAAAACATTTTTTCTACCTTGCCTAGATTGTTCTACATATGGTATATATTACAATTCTCAGAGATTACATATCATATGTCATATGAGAGCAATAAATTACTTCAATTGGCTCAAGTGTGAATTTTGAATGAATGGAATTATTTTTTCTTTTTTTTTGTAGGTGTTTAAATGTAATGTAGAATTTTTTTTTCACATTAAAAGGCCACATGTTCTAAGGCAAATCCCTTAAATAAAAATATAATAATGTAAACACTTTTTAGCATCCACCATTTCTAGTCTGAGCAGGGATA
>NW_009626854.1:33270-46175 GCF_000690535.1 Cariama cristata
CAGGTTCTTACATAAAGTAGTTCAAATCCTGTACATGAGAATATTTGGAGAAACAATTCCCCTACCACTCGAATTGCTTGTTCAACAGGCAAAATATTTCCAATGTATACAAAACACAGGCTGTAGCCCACCTAGCTGCCTACACCAGCACAAGGCAGAGCCAGCAAATGTAACCTCCATGGTACTGCATTGCGGCACTTTCCATGATTTTGACTTCTCTAATCAAAATATTCTGCTCAGGGTTTTAGATGAGCTTGGCTCTCTCAGTGATCTGGACACATTCCAGTGTAAACTTGGGGGTTTTTTATAGCAACATAACAGGAAGAAGGAGTAAATAGACAAAACAGAGAATAACTTGCCTGTTTTGAATCTGCTAAGTGTTTCTTAAGTATTAGGCCCAGTTCTGCACAGTACTGAATTAAGGCTCAACTTTGTTGACTCAGAAGATGTCTAGAGCCCGTTCTCTTCAGTGATATTCTGCATTTATTTATACATACAAGACAGGGTTTCTCTCCTGGTGACAGACACAGAGGAAGAGCCTGCTACCTCTGTCGAGGCAGTCTTCCTTCTCTGTAAAATTACCTCAGCTGGAAGCACCTGGGCAGGGACTCCATAGAACTTTGAATATAGATTCAATGAGTGAAAAACAGATTTTTTCTTTCTTACACTCAGGTATCTGCCCCGATATCATCGTCTACACAGAACTAACCTGCAGCATTTATATTTATACCTCAAGGGAAGGACAGTTTTCAGAGACGATAGAAGTTGTTACAGGGTAGAGCGCCAGAACATAAAGCCAGCCCCTCTGGGGGAGTGGGAATTCCCCTCTTCTCCAGCTTTTGTGTCTGCTTGCCTCATACAGCCCCCCTCCAAATCTCTTTGCAATTAAACTTGCCAGGGCTTAGCTAACAATGAAATAGCATCCAGGTACTTACCTCAGAATTAATCCTCAACAGCGCAGTGGAATAGATATGTATGAAAATTAACAGTCACAGCAATTAAAGCAGTTTCATGTTGTGATATTCATTCTCAGCAAAAAGGAACATCTAGTTGATTTCTCCTGACCGAGTGCCAAGATAGCTAACATCACACTGAAAGATTTAACACAGCAACTTGCGGCACAGAAAATCTGCCTCCTCTGTTCTGTAAAAAGGAGAATGAGGCGATACGCAGAGCTCTTACTCTGATCTATGTTATGCTTTCCTCTGCTGTACTGCTTTGGCCTACATTGAGTCAAAAATACTGGAAGATACAGCATGCTAACCAACTTTATTTCTGTTCTCTGATACACTTATGTTCACAACCTGTATTTAACTACATGTTAAAATACAAGCAAAAGCTAGGGAGTGTGTTCTTTGCTACATCTGGCAGTGAAACATAAGAAGAAAGCCAAGTGAACTGAAAGAAGAACTGCCAAACTGAAAATGTGTTCCCCAGAAGCATTCCACAAAATGTTGGTCACTTGCTACAGATCTTGGAGGAAATAACAGTACATTTCTGTCACCCAGAGCAATGAGGAGTCAGGGCATGGGCACAGTGAAACTAGGAAAGACATCTTTACATGGACTGAAATTATACATCTAATCAAAACCAAGATGCAGATACTCCTACCACCAACATCGATATTGTATCGTTTGTTCTAAGCAGGCAAAAAAAGCAACAAATGAAACATAGATAAATTAATGCACAAGCTCTTTCTCTGCAGACCTGTAGAAGCAACAAAAGCCAAGCTAGCAAAAGAATAATCTCTATTGTCTTCTAGGAAAAGCGCAGTGCTGTTGTTCAAAAATATAAATTGTATGTCTAAACTTGAAATAATTCAGAAGCTGTAATAATGGATAATATAGATAACCAAACATATAAATTCTGTTAAATAGATATGTTCTGTGTTTTAATCCATAGAAGCATTCATACCGAAGAGTATAAATGTTTATAGGATTTGACTGGAATTTAAAAAATCTGTGTTTATTTGGGGGCTTTGATGCACACTATCTACATGATCTCGGGGTGCTTCAGAGGCAGTCATATATATATTCTCGTGCAGATGAGGAATCTTACTCATGCTCATAGCCCCTTCTTTTCACATTCTTTTCACATAGGCTAAATTATTCAGAAACCTACCTATCTGCAGCATCAGTCATTCATTCCATTCGACTCAGATGACTAAGTATAAAATGGGCTAATGACACATTTCTCCTTATCTATCTCTATTTCCCCATCCTTTGTCTTGATCAGATCAGAATATGTCTGGGTGACCTCTCTTAGTATATACTTGTAGAGTACCTAGCACAAAAGGAACCCCAGTTTGGTTGGTATATGTCATTCAAACAGTAGCACGAGTAGGCTGAGAAAAACTTTCTGTTTGAGTAGTCCATCTTCATAAAATACTCTAAAATGAGGAGTTTTTCCTTTCCGTATCTAGTTCAAAGCATTCGCATAATCAATGACCATGCAAAATGGAAGTGGGAGTGAACACACTGGGTCTTTTCCATTTCCTTCAAGTTTTAACCCATGGAAGAGGAGAAGCTGGATTCTCTATCCTTTACACAGAAGAGTAGGAAGGGAAGAAGGAAAATGCAGCTCACTTCTCAACTGACTGTCAAATGCCAGGAAACTTTAAAGAAGACTTTACCTGCTGGTTCGTTGAAGATCTGTAATGCAGAGCTGCAATGATATGAACTTGCTATGTACAGTGTAGAGCAAAGAACTTAAAGGTTTTGCCTATGAGTGATAGAGAGCTAAACATAGTCCCTTAACAACTTCTGACATGTCTGGGTGAAACAATCATGCTTCCGGATAAAATTCATCTTTGAATAACCTGGTTACCCTTGGCAGAAATTTCCCCATTTGGCAACAGCATAATTTCAGTGTGTACATACAGGCTGGATGCTGGGGGCTCAGCCAGGAATTAGAAGACAGAAATGAATAATGTTTGGTGCTCACTAACACTCATCAGAGCCAATGAACAGAGGCTGGTGTGTCTCTTAGGCTGATTACATATGCTATGACTGAATTAGAGAATAGGCACAGCAGCCCTTGTAAAATAGGCTATGAAGTTGCAGGTCCAAGTGAGGACAATCATATCAACCCATATTTCTCAAAATGGGTGAGCCAGGGAGGCCAGGAGGACTGATGTTATGAAGGTATGGATAGGCCATGCAGAAAACAAAAGGTAAGGAATACATGTGGTAATGGTTTAGTACAGTTGCAAGTGGTTTAAGTTTTAGTGATCTGGGATGATCTCAGCACTTTTTTTTTAACAAATTTAAAACACTTTTGGAGAAAGCAACGATTTTTGCTCTGCTACAGCAGTTCCTAGACTCATGTATGAAAAGTATGGATTTTAATAACCATGTCTTCTTTTCGGTTTCATCTCAGCAGTTTAGTGATTCTTCTCCACAAGGTGGCAGAAAGACCACACAGTTGACCAATAATGGTTATAACCAACCTCTATCTTGTCACAGAATTATCACTTTAAAAGTCCTACCGCCCAAGTGAACTAAATCCTTAAACAATTAATTCTATGTTAATTGGAACAGTGCAATGTGATATAACAAAGGTTTAAGGAAGAAGACCACAAACAGAAGAGATTAAACTGCTTAGTCATCATGACCTACTCAATTATTATGCAAATGGAGGCTTTCCACAAATGCCATCCGGTGATACCTTGGTTATCTGAATGGAAATGGGTATGAAAGCAATTTGGATAAGAAAGAGGATCATATTTTAATATAAATGAAACCAGTCTGGAGTGCAATAACCTCACATTGGATGAGTTTTCAGATAATAAATCTTCAGAAAAAGAAGCTCAACATAAAGTGGCTTTTAAAACGTAACTTTCAAGACAGGTAATAAGGGCACAAGGCATGTGTGGGGAAGGCCTCCCCAGCCCCAGATCACACAGGGCTGTGCCTCTGGCCATGAAATCGGGTAACGCTCAGGTGTCTCTCGGACAGGAGCATGGTGCGTGCCATCAGCTCTCGGGGAGCAAGGCCAGCCTGAGAGGAGGATGCTGGGCGCGGAGGGAGGCAGGCAGGCAGAGGAAAGGCTGCCTGGCTTGGCTGGCAGCAGGAGCCTTCTGGTAGGACTCAAGATCCAGGGTTCAGGGCAGGGGCAGCAGCAAGACACTCATTCAGCATGAAGCACCAGACTTGAGATCACGATAACAGGATAACAGGCTCTGCAGCCTGGAGTGGCTTGTGAGCTCACCTCCGTGCCTGGTGGGCCGGGGTGCCCTCCTGTGCCACAGAGGGGACGAGCCCAGGGCTGAGCCTGAGGCCCCGCTGCCTGGCCAGGGCCCTGCGGTGCACCACAGGCTCCCTCCTTACAAAAAGGTCATAAGTCACTTCTCTAAACTAGAGATTATATTTCTCTTCCTCTCCTAGATTTGCCTAAATGGGCTATAACTGATGACTGTGATTCAGAAGGGAAGAAATTCTTGCCCAACACGGTATTTTTTGATCACTCCCCCCAGATTATCTCGCTCAGTGTCCATCTGACCCTGTGTTTTTTTACAGCAGGTAAAACGACATGCTGCATGTACATAAGAATCCCTCTCTGCTTCTACGCCAGATCCTCCCAGGTTCGTCTACACCTCCAATCAATAAATTGCAATTTCCCCCTTGAGGATCAGCAGTAGGAATAATCTTCACACTCTCCAGAAAGGCCTCCAGCCCAGGCATACCATATGAGTAACTGGCCTTTTAAGAGGCTTTAAAAAATAACAATTTATGAAATATCTTTTAGTGGAACCTACTGTTGTAGTTATTTCAGAATAAAACAAGAAGCAAAAGATAAATAGAAGTCAGGGCAAAAGCCAGTTAAAATGGACAGAAGCGTTAAAGCCAAGTACACATTGGTGATGGCAGTAAACACAGTCATGTGCTCAGAAGGCCTGACATGACCTTGTCTCAATGACAAACATCCTCTTCAACTTGTGAAAATGCCCATGTGTTTGTTGAAAAATTATTCCAAAGTCTGTTGAAGCCAGAAAATCAAATTAAGAAAGCATTTAAAAATCAGCTTAAAGTGATTAAAATTTTTAAGAAGTGTAAAAAAAAGGGATTTTTAAATCACTTTTGCTTGTCAGGAGGAAAGCACATCATCTGACTGAATGTGTTGCCTGCATGCAAACAGAACAGCTACAAGAAGCTGGGCTGTGCTATGTGACAGCTTCAGCGTCCACCAGTGCCACAGTGACCGTAGCCTCAGCAGTGTCATCCCTCCCTCCTGCTCCAGCCCTAGAGATCAGGCAAAAAGGTTTGTTTAGAAGTTGGCCTTTTTTGCGCAAACCCATCAGACTAGCAGAGGTACCTCAGTTTCATCTCTGTCCCATCCACGCAGTGTCAGCCGTCCGACCTAAGAAGTGGGACTTCTCGGCCTTTCCCCCTCTTCTACAGTCAGGTGAGCCAGACCTAAGTTAAAAAAATTAATTAACTGAAATACATTAACATGTTTGGGATGCCACAAGCAAATCTTGTAGTATCCTTTATTGGATTTTGGATTTTCAGTTTAAAGCAGCCAGAGTCTCCAAGGTAATTTGACAGAGTTTAAGAATAGCTTCTGTTTATACCAGTGGGACTGTGCATCTACAGAGATACTGCCCTACATCTGAGAGAAGCCAGGGCATTTAACAAGATTCTTCTGACAGATGGAGAAAACACATTCCAAGTGCCTCTATTTCATGTACGAAAAAGATGAATCTTATTCATGACCTAAGCTGGAAAAAAGTTGATTTTTGCAGCTGAAATTCAGGAAACAGGGATTTGTCACCCTGATGGTTCACAGGTTCTCCACATGGCCTCAGCTGAGCTGCGTCTCTGCTCTCACCTGGGAAATGGTGGAGGCAGTGTGTCACATCTGCTTCATCTGTGTCTTTCTCATCTACTTAAATCGTGTTCTTTTTAGGACAGGAACAAATGCTGAGAGCTTGCTTTTTCTTAATGGAGGAAGACTAATAAGTTGTAGTAAACATCAATAAAATGCCTGTCCATGCTTACACTAAACTATTCACAGGACCACAGAGGAGGAAGGAAATAAGAGCACAGCAGGCCCTGCACAAGCTGTTGAGTGGGGGAACTTCTGCCCTTCTGCTTTTGCCCTGATCTCCAAGAAGGGCAAGATCTTCTTAGCCCTTATCGGAACTAAGAAAGAAGTGTATCAGGGTAGGCCAAATGTACTCCCTCCATAAAGATACCATCTCCAGAGTATGCTGGATCTGTATTTTCAAGTCTAGCCAAACAGGGTCAGTACAAATTTCCCCAGTCAATACTGCAAATTCTCCCCTTGATAAACACCCCCATGCTGTACCAGGTGGATGCTTGTTCTGGCTGACAACTTTTCGGCTTTCACACTGCCAGAACATGGGGCACACAGGAATGCAGGAAATGAAGCAGTACACTCACTTTTATGTCCTTTTGCTGAGATCTTGCAGTCTTCTAAGGCTGCCTGGTTTCAGTGCTAAATACTTCAGTTACTTGCTAAGAACAGCCTGCTCCCTCCCCCAGAAGAATGAGCCAGAGGAAACCCTGCAAATGGTTCCCAGCTTTCAACAAGGGAGGTTTCACTTTAGAAGGGATAATCTACTTTGCAAAGCTACTTGTTATAGTTAATGGGTATCAGGGTGGTACAGAGAAAATTATGACCAAAGGGGCTTAGGTAAAATGAAGATAAGTTACTGGAGCACTACACAGAAGGAAGGCACTGTGCTGCCAAGCTAAACCACCACAGATCTGATACAGCCATTACTGATCATGTTCACACAGCCCTAACTGCCTTGCCCACTCTCTGCAAAACTGACAATAGCTTTATGCACTTTGTATCTCTTACCTAGCAGCTATCGTTTAGCGTCATACCTAGATAAATAGCATAAAGTTCTAAAAGCAATGAAGTCAGGAACCTCCCTTGCAGATGTTTTTTTCTGTGGCATCTTCACAGATGATTTATCCCAAATTAACCCATTTAACTAAGCGTGGCAGAGACAGCATGGCTACATCTTTCTTATTCTCATAAATGTTATCTGAAGTGCAATCAAGTTTGCAATTCTTTAAAAGAAAGTCCCAGCCCAATCATAAAATGTGACAAATCTGATCAATTGTCTAAAAATATGAAAGCATTTATAACACTGTATAGTCATTTGCTGGGAATACTAGAAGAAAGAGGAAGAAATTAATGCAACCAGGAATTTAGCAAATTCTATAAAAATCACACAGGAAGAAAATTTGCTCAGTGTCAAATCCTTAGTCAGTTAAGCTCTAATTGCACTGTAGTTTAAGATGGAAATGACTTACAGAGCTCATCAAATTTATGTCACTGCAAGGGCTGTCACAGAAGATGTATCAGATAGTAAGCTGAGGATACATTTGTTCTTAGCAAAAAGGCCAAGAAAAAAAGTATCTTCTTCCTACATCCATCAGCTGAGGCGAGAACACATAACTGGTTTAGAAGATAAGGCAATAACTAATTCAGTCATGTGGAAAGAGCTGCCATGAAATCCCTCCCACCACCCACAACATTTTTCCACCCACATTGTTTGTGCTGCTGCACAATCCCCACCTAAACTGTAAGAAACTGAAATTCATCTCTTGGCAATCCTAATGCTTTGTTATTTCAACCCACGATTCTTTGCTTCATTGGCAGCATAATATGTTAACGACAATGAAATCACTACAACCCTAATTCAAGACCTTCAGATGTCCACAGCAGCAGTCACTTGAAAGGGAATCTATCCTTATTAGAGGAGAGAGGATTTTCAATCAATAACTGTCAGCTGTACATTTTCTTAAACATGCTGTCAATGGGATTTCTCTCCTTCCTTATATCAGTCAAATGCTTTTCATACTGACAAATGTGAGAGCCATTTAGTCACTCCATGCATCTGTTTGAATTTTAGTTTCTCCAGTGAGAATGCCAACAAGGAGGCCAACGTTAACTGTGATTTTTCTGTTATCTGTAAACACATGCAGTAGAAACTGTATTGAGACCACAAACTCATTTCACATTCTGTAGGTCATTGAACAGCTGCTGGTAATGATTTTTGCTCACTAATGACCTAGGTTATATTTGAATCAGTGCCCTAGAGGTGAAAAACTCTGTATTCCATTACTGATCCCCTGAGTCATAAAATCCCTTGGTAATTTTTTTTTCTAGGTGGCTTTTGCAGTATTGTTATTTATTACCTTATAAAAATTGCATGCTCATCAAGCTTCAGAAAAATGCATAATAGAAAGCTGCACATATAAGAGGTGGAAGCATTTGCATTAAATGACCCTCAAAATGAGGCAATACAATGGAATCAACACTATATAACAGTCAAAGTTAGAGGCTTGCTAGAAGTAAGAGGCTTGCTACCCATTGAAAGGAAGTATTCTGTCAGGAGAATAGGATTGTATAACCAAATATATGAACAAGACATTATTTTTGGCATAGTCAAAAAGCTATAGTAAATGAATTATAACCTTGGGTTTTAGTCCCATCCTTAGGTAGTACTCCAACATATATCAACCACATATTCCAGTTAACACAGCCATTTCTACTAGAGAAGTATACTTCTTCTAGCAAGATATTATACATATCATTTGCCACTTTATGACCTCCCACGTGTTGCATACACAGTTCTCCCGCTCCCAGTGCAGGATTTATTAAGAGAAACACCCAGGCTCTTAGGAGAAAAGAAAATTACTGTGAATCTCAAAAACACCGACTTGTGTAGGAATTGTAGCAAGGGGTTAAAAAGACAGAGACAAGTGCTTTGGTGTTTCAATGTAGCAGTGCTTTTCAAATATTGGACTCTTCCTACCTGCTGTGCTTAGCTTCAAAATTCAGCACGGCCACAGGAAAAAAAAAAAAAAAAATCTGTTTGCTTTTTCCTACATGTACCACATGGCTTTCACTTTCATCAAAACACAGCAAAAGTGTCACGGGGGAATCATTCCCTTGGCTGCCTTAGCACTTCTGATCTTTGACCTCCGCCGGAAATGGATTCCAGGCACACTTCTGCCTGACAAGTGAACTGTGTAAAATCTTGATGAGGTGTGTGTTTTGTGTTTTGTTTTGTTTGATTAGCAAGCCCTAAAATCGAGGGAAAGCTTTGTCTAACAACAAAAAAATCCCACTTTCTTTATCCATGCTTTCCCTTTGCAAATTTACTGACCTAGAATGGCAAATGCTGTCCTCTACATAGGTAAAAAGCACACTAGTACATCAAAGAGGCGTTTTAGCGAGACACAAAAGGCAACAGCTACGCGTGCAGACCTTGTAGCAAAAGAGGAAGGCTTAGAGCCATGACGTCATAAATCTCAGCAACTCCCACAATGCACTGAACACGTACGCACTACATAATGAATCTGCTCCCTGGAGGAAAAAGCTTAGGAGCAGGAGGAAAGAAAAGATTATTTTTAGCTAAGGGAACCCTTTGTCTTACAGCATTAAAAATCCTTGAGTTGGCTTCTCACAATAGCAGCCTTGTGCAGTGCTCTACTTTTAACTCATGGAGTGCTGTAAAACGTAACAATTACAGAGCAAAGTGCCACCTTCTGAACTTGCTTATTTGCTTTTTACTTGACTTCTTTTTGGCTTTGATTAGAATTTTGCACATATCAAAGCTTCAGTTTTTAGCCATAAAATTCAAAGCCCTTGCTCTTATCCATTACCAAGTTACATATTTTCATAAGTAACACAGGCCTATGCAATAGGAGTAATAAGCATCATTTATTAGCCTGACAGGTTTAAAATGTAATATCTAAAATTAAACTGAAAGTCCATTCCCATTTGAACATTTTATCTAGTGAGACACAGATCACTCTTTTCCTCTAATGCCAAAGAAATTTGATTCTACATCCATTAATAATCCCAGATGTCAGCCATAGACAACATTTTCATCAATCATTGCATTAAAGCATTGACCAAAAGATATACCTATAAAAGAAGAAAACACACTTCCCACTACCTTAACGTCTTTAATGTGTTTTCAAGATCTTAAGCCATTTTGCTGAAGGCTACTTTTAGTAAATTGAAGAGACAACCGCATATACATCTCAGTTGCAAAAAATTTGATTTTATTTAGCAAAGAAAAAGAAGTCTTACAACCTATTTTAGCTGCATCCTAGATACTCCTAGGTAACATACTACATTTTGTAGTATACCTAGCTGTTTGCTAGCACTGATTTGGATCAACTTTGACTTGACCTCTAGTACATGTGGAAGAGTCGCAACTGCCTACTCTTGCTCCATGTGCTGGAGTGGCCTGGCACAGATAGTATTTCAGGTATGTCTACGTCACACAAATCAAACCTGAGGTGATCTACCCAAGCTGCATCCAAAAGCGTTAATTCAAGTACCAGAAACAAGACAGACGCATCAGTGCAGTATTAGTCTGACTAATAAGCAGGGCTAATTAGTCTATATAGCAGCTTGTACTAATGAATTTCAATGAAAGTGGGCTAAATCTAATTACCTAACAGTTTTTCTGGTTAAGAGCACATACACAAACTGTTACTATGAATTTGCTGGCCCACAGTAACTGTCCACACATTTAACCTTTCAGTCCAGTTCATATCAGTTTCATTCCCAACCATACCCTAGAACAGGCCTCCTGACTGGCTGTTTGAGAAGTTATGCCAAAAATCGAAGAAGGAACACATGGAACTACCACAGGTGATCCTTTATATTAGGACACAGCTGGTGAAGAGAAAAAACCATGTGCTGCTAACATCACACTATAGCTGTTCTGTACATGACTGACTTCTGCTTAGGGCAAGCTTTTGAAAATAGAAGTACAAGATAACAGAGGTGGCAGAGTAACTCTGGTGGGGAAGGAGGAGAGAAGCATTCACCACCCTCCCTCTATCAGAAATCCGCCACTGTGCTGGCCCACATCATTGGGCAGCTCTTGGAAATCAGATGTCCTCAGGAACCAGCTGGAGGCACAGATCATGATAGATTCATCCTGTACCTGCCACACATAAATGATGACACTCCAGGACTTGCGACAGACAGTGCCTCTTTGACAGCAGCAAGTCTGCTGCGTGGAAATTCAGCCTCCGCCCCCATTTCTATAGGTATTGTTGTTCCAGATAAACAAACCAAACTATTCACAGCTGAAAGCCTGGTGACGTTTTTTAAGACTGCTCCAACTTTGTTTGCTACTTGCTTCAAATGCAGAAGAAGTTGAAATAATGCATACCCATTCAAAGGCTTGCCTTTCAGAAAAGTGCTCCAGAACATGCAAAGCTGTCATTTTCACAGGGAAATTTGGTCATGGTTATTTCAGGAAGCAAGCGGATCCTTATATGTAGTATGCCCATCCTCTCTATCACTAAACAACAGTGTATATAAGAATTCCTAGCCTTATTAATAATCGCTAGTTACCACAGTAATTAGGAGTCTAAATGCTAATAAATAGTTGCCAAAGGTGTTCTAATTTCCTAGCACACGCAGTAGATAATGTATATTGCTTACTGACATCTGATACCATACATGTGCTAATTTACTGGCATCTACAGAAACCATAAGAAACTAAATATATTACACAAAAAATGACCTAACTCAAATCCTACGGTCTCATCCTACACAGGAAAAGCATCTGAAATCTGTTAATAACTTGAACTTTAGCTGTATCTTAATGAGATACAGTCTTGATCCTTTTAGTAAGTGAGGCAACAAATTCAAATGTTTCTAAAAATACAGATATTACAATTCACTGTGACCAAACACTTTCTTGGCATTCAGATCAAACAACAATACTAATGAAGCATGATAATCCTTGATGGTACAGGATGTTTAAGCATCTAATTAATATTAACAGGCAAAGACTAATCAAGAGTTATAAAGAAAGTGCTGTAAGCTGGTCTAAGAAAGATGAATCATGCAAGACTTGCTTGAAAACAAATCCTGCCCTGATTGCCAATAATTGGACTTTAATAGGTAGGCTGTAGTGCATGTAGACAGATTTTAGAATGGAAGTAGTTACCAGGGGGAAGTAGTGACAAGTGACCTTTTTCCAAAAACCAAAATTTCCTCTCAGAAGAAGTTCAGTTATGTAAAAGTTTTAGAGTTTCTGACAAGGAAACTGCAATGACAAATAATGTAGCTCAATAGAAGGCTCAAGGATTACTGCATCCAGAATTTATTTTATATGTATATGTAATTCCTCAGGAAAAAATTGCATAAAAAAAAAAATCATTTTGAAGGGCAGATGGAATGTGAGAATTGGGAGAAACAGTCTTTGGTCCTGAGAATGGCATAGCTGGTGGGAAGAACTTTGCCTTGGAAAAGGATGTCTAATTATGAAGAGTAATGTACTCAGATAGATGGTATGTTCAGGGAAAGGACCATGTTTAACTGGACTAAAGAATTTAATATAGTCAGGGAAAAACAAAACATCCTTATATTAATTAAAAGATCCTGAGAAGCAAATTAGAAGAAATGGATGTATTGAGGATCACAAAATAGGATACTCTCCATAAAGCAGAAACATACTGGTGCAGTAATCCTGAATGGAGCACAGCTATTGAAATGCTGTCCAGGATAGTAGAAAAAGATAGAGGTGTTTGATAGCATTCTTCATTAATGGCACGATAGATGTAAGAAAGAGAAGAAAGGGAGGCTGCAGTATATATAGGTCCAGAGGTGAATGCATAGCACTGAAATTCATTCATAGCAATAATTACCAGGGGTTGTCTCATCATCGACAAAGATTATTAAAAAAACTGTAAGAACACTACTAAAGACCTGTTTATTTCTGGATGAGACAGTGGTTTTTATAGAGTTTATAACCAAATAGTCACTTTCTTTCAGTAAGAGCAAAGGAAATAGGAACTGATCTTGAATTGAACAACCATGAGTTTATTCAATACACTGAATATAAGTATATAAATATATGCTTATATTAAATTATTATATATATA
>NW_009626855.1:0-225 GCF_000690535.1 Cariama cristata
TCTTCCTATTAATACTGCGTCTTGATATCAATGTTGGGGATTAATGATATATATTAATTAAAAATTATTAAGTCTAATAATCTTGTGAATACAGATGACAGAAATGTGGAAGCAAAATCCTTGAGTAATTCCAAGTCTTTCAGGCTAACTTGTGAGTCTTCTGTTGACTCCAATATAAAATTTGAAATATTTTAAAGTTCTCACTATTCCTGCTCTATATCAACA
>NW_009626855.1:336-27613 GCF_000690535.1 Cariama cristata
TTCAGGCCAGAATCAGAATCGAAGCACTTTATTAATTTATTAATGACATGTAATTAACCCACAGTGAACTATACATTCCAGATCAATATTGGTAATATAACAGATAAATGATGATACCAGACACTTACAGAGCATTAATAAACAGCTACACATTTCCCAGTCCCCATAATTAATCACCAGGAGCATTCCCCCCCAGCACCCCCCAACTCCCACGTAGCCCCCTCTGTCCCCGTGGGACACAAGCACCACCACCCCCCCCACTCGTGTGGGTCCCCGGGTGTGTCCCTGTGGCCACCCGGTTCCTCTCAGGCCGTGGGCTGCTGCGAGCTCCCCGGGGGGCTGCGCTGCCTGGCCCGGGAAAGGGGCACCCGGATGGCGCTCCCCCACCTGACAACTCTTCATGGTGCCTTCATGCCTCTTTTCAGACTGGCTGCCTCTGCATTTCTATTTCTTTTATTCTGTTCAACGGAATTTCTCTTCTGCTAGTTAATGCCCTGGTTAGTGTTTAATCTGGCTGGCGGTCGTCTTCCTCTTGAACATGGTTGGTTTGGGGCAGATCCCCTCCTGCAGGTCCTGTGCTCATGACGCACACATAGCCCACGCACACTCACAGCTGGGGATATCCAGGCCACCCCGTGAGTGGGTCATGTGAGCACCCCACAAAGACCTTTATGTTACAGATGTGAATGGTAAAAACATTCCTCTGAGGAAAAAAATGAGAACCTATTTTGTACAGACATCATTTGCTTTTTGTTCAACTTGTGTCATTCTGTTCATTTCATCTTGTAAAGAACGTACTTTCAGATTCAAGAAAGTTGCCTGGGTGAAGAGTAGGTGGGGAGGTGGTTAAAAGAGACAGAGGATGCAACTCAGAGGAAGGGTAATAGATAATTTAGGGCATCTTAAGATTTTGTCGCTTAAATACAAGTTAGTTGTCCTGGAATTCCCAACAGTCAAAGACATAATGCGGTCACTTCAGCAGGTGAACTGACCTAGTCTGTTCTGGATATTTTGGACAGTTTGGTTAGGACAGGATGAATTGTCCTGTGTAAGTAACTACTTCTGTCCAACAGATTTGAAAGGAATTTAAATTGATGATTGTGGACCTGCACAACACAGCTTTGGACCTCTAAAGTTATATGACACCTAGAAACTACCCATGCAGTCTTTACTCCCTGTGAGTAGACGTCAAAGGAGAAGCCATTGAAATGTCTGCATCACAGCACAGTTTCCCACTGAATCTTGGAAATATTTCCAGCAGAATACAGAGTACAATTCTATCTCTATACATACCCTGATCCAATGAAATAGTAATCATAGACTCATAGAATGGTTTGAGTTGGAAGGGACCTTCAAGACCATCTAGTTCCAACCACCCTGACATGGGCAGGGACACCTACCACCAGACCAGGTTGCTCAACACCCCATCCCCTGTCGGGGGATGGGCCATCCACAGCTTCTCTGGGCAACCGCTGCCACTGCCTCACCACCCTCACCGGGAAGAATTTCTTCCTTACATCTAACCTAAATCTTCCCTCTTCCAGTTCAAAGCCATTACCCCTTGTCCTGTCACTACCTGCTCTTGAAAAGTCCCTCCCCAGCTTTGTGGTAGCCCCTTTAGGTACTGGAAGGCTGCTCTAAGGTCTCCCCGGAGCCTTTTCTTCTCCAGGCTGAACAACCCCAACTCTCTCAGCCTGTCCTCACAGCAGAGGTGCTCCAGCCCTCGGATCATCTTCGTGACCTCCTCTGGACTCGCTCCAACTGGTGATGAAAATGAGCCTCCAACTAACAGCAAATTCCTGTGTATCTCATTCTAGTTGTGGTGGATTGTTCAAAAAACGTTTAGATGTGGCACTTCAAGACATGGTTTAGTGGACAGGGTGGCATCAGGTATACGGTTGGACTTGATGATCTTTGAGGTCTCTTCCAACCATAATGATTCTACGATTCTATGATTCTATGATTTTTAATCTTTATCAAAAGAAGAGTATTCAGTGAATCAGGTTAAAAAGAAGAAAAGAGTGATTGTGATTATAAACAATTTCTGTACTGCAGTTTGTACAGTGCCTGGCGTAATAGGATCCTAGTCCATGAGTGAATATCCTGCTAACACAACACAACTGAAAAATCATTATTATTTCTGCCTGTCAGTATAACACATTGACATCATTTATCAAGAAACCCACCTTGAAAGTGACATGGAAGGGTTGGTGATGGGAAACTGATCATCACAGTATTTTAGTTCTCATCCCCACAGGGTAACTGTGAGGCAGACCACAGCGCATTAGCAGCACAAAACTGAATGAAGAGAGGTTCGTATAGTATTGGGTTCACTGGGGACAGGAATTACCAGGACAAATATAAGGAGACTGATGAAAACGGTGGTTCTGCCCTCAATCAGATGCTGTGCTTGGTTCCGTCTTTTCATTCAATATCCATCTCAGTATTTTACAAACACGTACTTGTGCAAGTTTTGATAAGCACCACTTCCATTTAAATGGCAATGAACAGTTGCACATCTTTGGTCTAAATTTGTTCACACAGGTAGAAACTTTACAAACCCGTACTTGTGCAAGTTTTGATAAGCATCACTTCCATTTAAATGACAATGAACAGTTGCACATCATTGGTCTAAATTTGTTCACACAGGTAGAAACTTACTTTGTTAAAATCACTACATACCTAAAGCAAAGTGAGCAACTGATTTTAAGAGAGGGAGAGAATAAGAGAGATTATTTCTTTTGCAGCTGACCCAAAATACTTCTGCTATAGGGACAGGTTACTCTCTGGAGTAAATTGTCCCTTGGCAGAGTTGGTGTCTACACTTGTTATTCCTCACTGCTGTTTGCCAAATCTGTTTGTAAAAACCTCTAGTAATGGGTAATCCAGAACCTGCCCACACAATCACTTCCAGAGATAACTTTTTTTTTCCATAATTTTTTGTAATGTCTAAACTAAATAACTTTAGCTGCAATTTAATCCATTATTTCTAGTCTTATTCACAAATGAGATGTGGAGAATAGATTTTACCATTCTTCTTTTTCTTGTTTGCCATAATATTTTGCATATCAGAAGACTGTTGTTGCATTTTCCTTCTCTATACTCTTCTTCAGACTAAACAGTAAGAGTTCTTCCTGTCTCTCCTCATAGTCATGACTTTTAGATTGCTGATCTTACTTGTTGTTCCTCTCTGGATTTCCTCCAGCCGTGCCACATCTTTCTTGAAACATGGTGCCCTAAACAAATGTTGACTTCTCCATTTGAAGGGGTTGCCTATCTACCTTTAGCCAATCTTTCAACTGCTTTTAATGAAGAACGGTTGGACTGTATTTAGAAGAAAAGAAATGTGATTTTTTTTTTTTGTTTGATTGGTTGTTATTTTTCTTTTTTTTTGTGACAAAGGGATCTTGTGATATAATGGTTGTGATGTCAGAATTCATTTAGACTGACGCTACATACCCTGTAAAAAACACATCAACTGTTCTCATATCCATGTCTGTATGGCTCTGAAAACGATCAGGTTCTCTATATCACAGCTTATTTCAAAGTTTTCTACTCATTGTAGTGACAACTGATGGCAAAAGAAACTTATTCATTAGGAATTTATTTAATGAGGAAAAGACCACTGCAACCAATTTTCATCTACCTCAGCAACCTGGCACTGTAGTCACTGGGATCAGGCACTTGGTCAATGCCAGCTGTCTAACTTAATTTTCTACAGACCATGGTTTCTCACATTTGTGTATCTGTAAGCTTTCCAGCAGCTTCTTTGTGCCAATGAAGAGCATACGTATTTCCAGATATTCTTGTTGCTGTATGTACGCTTGCTGCACTTCTTTCCTACGACTCAGGTCAGAATTTAATATACCAGGACTTGAAAGCTGGCTGGGGATAAGTCAGATTCCAAATATCTGTGATGACTTTTAAACCAAGGATTAATGTTATTTAAATGGCTCTTCTTAATGACCTTGGATTCTTATAACATTTATTATGCTAAATATAGAATTGCCTCAGGATGTGATAGTACGTATTTCAGAATCTATTTGCACAGATTGGAACAGAGCTTTGTATTGGTGATTATTGCAAACAGTATTTAGAATTAATATTTATTATTATAATACTTGAAAGCTGATTTGACAAGTGACAATGGAAAACATTGTATTCCTAATGGATTGCCGTACTTGGAATTCCTACAATTTCAACAACAATTCTGAGGCAAAGGCTTATCTCCTTCCATTAGCTGAAACTACAGCAGAGCAAATGTTAAAAAAACAGCCATGAATGCCTGCTCAAAATTGTAAATAAAATTCTCTTCTTCTTCAGTCATAGCTTTCTGTATACCCTTTTCTGAGTATTAACATATAAGGATTTACTAGCAGATTGTTCACTCAGAGAGTTCATTTAAATGAAGTATATTCATAGACATTTGTAAACACAATTATTTGAACCAAAACAGAAAAGTCATACTTATTCAGTTCTGGAACAAAATATACTACATACCTCATGTATTCAATCAAAGATAACCAATGGCATTCAAATTTCAGATATTGATTATTCTCAATGCCATCTTCCTAAGCAATTTAAAAATCAGAGGTCTGTGAGATTATTGTGTGAATAACAATTCAACTAGCAAACAAATATAAGAAAATTATAAAGGGCAAGTAATATAGACAATGGACATAGACAGAGAAGAAATTGTGTGGAAAGGTTACGAAATAAGGCAGAAAACACCATTTAAAATTAGGAATAGATTTAGAAGTTGGAAAAAGAATGGATAGAATTGATTTATGAAGCATGGAACTGTATAAATTTGTTTAGAATGTGGAATCGGTTACATTATTCAGGTCTAGTGTGTTTATTACTTTAACCCATTATGCTCTGCTTCAGTGCTCAGAGTGCCAACATATTAAATAAATGTTTACATTCTGTTGTTTCACTTAGGGAATTCATATACTGCAAATACTTCTGATGCCAGAAGAATAAAATATTTACATGTAAATACAGTACATATAATGCCACCTGGAAGCAAAAACTGTTTGTCAGGTACAGGTGCACTAGTTTTGTAGTCTGCATAACAGTCTTCTCTAGGACAACAACTATTTGGGAAAAATCAAGGTTTAATTTTGCTGTAATCACTGTTATATGTGATATCTCATTGTAAGATCTGTGTAGACTTGGCACATGAAATGGAGTAGAACATCTCTTTACTCTGCTTAGTAGTATGACTTATTAAAAAAAAATAAAATGTTTAAAGCTCCAGGCATCCTGGGAAGTCACTGTGGTAGGTGTTGTTCATTAATTCTAGCAGCAGATTAAAGCAGGTGGATGTAAGTTACTGGTGGAGTGAACTGGAATAGGAACTGGGTGTGAAAAGAACAAAATAGACTACAAACAGTAATAAACTGCAGGACTGCTGGTGTAACCTGTAAAAGTAATCAGGAGCTAGAGTTCTCTGCTGTATTAAGACTGGCTTGAACTCATATTTTAAGATAAATAGAAGTATTTTAGTATTTGGCTTCTATTTTTTCTTCAAAACAGATACAATTTTTAACCCTTCTCCATATTCATTAATGACAAAGACTAACCTGTGGCCTAAAATAAAAGATTAATTTAATACGTAACCATGTACTTCTGGCAGCTACAGCATTACACAAAACAGTGGGTATCTCATGATTTGAGATAAAAATGTGAAAAGTGGTAAGGCCAGAACAGGAAAATAAACTGAATTTTTAACCTCAGCAAAGGAGTAAGATTTGGCAACTGGCTAACATCTCTGCAGTTTACCAAGGTCAGGATAGACATTCATATACCTAAACTGCAACACTAGATGTGAATTTCCTTTACTAATAAACTTTGGTCTTTCAGGCCAGTAGAAAAAAAATGTTGCATAAGTTATGGTTGATACAGGCAAACTTGTATGGTTTTATAAGGGATTTATTTCATGTTGAAAGAGTAACAGTACCTGAGATGTTGTCTCTCATTCCCTTGCTTTCAAAGCACTTCCCTCTGAACCCTTACAAAATTGTGTGTCTGCTTTCCCAACAGGCTTGAAATAGCAACATGTTCTTCAAGCTCTGCCCTAATCAATCTATTTAATCTCCAGTTTTCTAGTTCAAAATGTCTGTTATAATCCACTAACTTAGAAGGAGAGCAGGGATTTACCTCCTTTTCTCCCCTGTGCTTTTTGAGGAGATAACTTTAACTGATGTTACCATTCTCCAACTTAGACCTTTTTCTGGGAGGGAATAGGACAAGGAAGAAAGATCAAGTAGAAGAAGGTCATTGATTCCCTGAACTCTAATTTACAGGGACTTTTGAGGTGCTTTTAAAATATATATTAGTTTCTGGTTTACAGTCACATGATCTCTGTTAGAGGAACAAATCCCAAGACTGGACAATATCCTACCCTACCCACTATAGTAACTATGAATGAATGTACATGTAATGGTATTGCTACAGTGAAGGACAAAATATTTTTATGTAGTTGCTGTGATGCAAAGGCTGCAGGTTGGTGCAGTAGTGCCAGCATCACTAATAAACTGTGCCTTTATGTTATTTAGGAAGTTAAGGTGATACTATGCAGCTGCTGTGATTTCAAATCTTAAAACCAATTATCGATCGGTGAAAGAATATAATCCTAAGCACAACTCTTAATGGTGTATGGGTTTTCCACTAAGCTGAAGTGTCCTAATACTGATAAATGATCCCATGGGAAACAGGCTTCATGTTCTTCAAAACATGGTTAACGATAAGTCAGGCTTATTGACCTGTACAGTTAGGAGCTAAAGCAGTGGAAAAAATCTAGCTTCCCCTGGGCTTAGCATTTGTAGCTCAGAATGTGTCAACTTTTAAAAATCATTATTTGTGAGCTCCTGTTATTATTATTTTAGTTAATGTGAGAAACACTAGAATATTACAGTTAGTGAATTCTTTATTTTTTCTATACTTTGTAATCACTCACAAATATATACATAACATAATATAACATACCATAACACTGCAACCTTAAGGGAGCAATGAGAGTCCTAGAGAAGAGGAATAGAGAGGTATTGAACATACATCCCACACTAAGTTACTAAATTTAACCTGAGACTGTCTTTCCCATAACTGTTATTTATATAGAGAGTAATTTGCAAGATTACCCTTCAACAGCATTTTCTGTTATTTCAAAACATCTTCAGGGGTAACGGCAAAATAACTGAAGCTGAAACAGTTACTGGAGAACTACCACTGAAAGAAGAGGAAGAATGACTACTCAGAGGAGTGACACAGGCACAGCTCAAGGTAAGCCACAATTATGACTCTTAAACTAGGATTTTAATAAAAATTTGTTTTAATCTGAGAACTCACAAAGAAGCTAAGTTTTCAGGGAGGGAATGTTTAACACTTTATGTAATTTGATCTCTAATTTTCTGAAATTTGACCTCTAATTTTCTGAGATATGGCAATTATCTGTTGTAAAATGCTGAAATAGGCAAATTTCTAATTCATCTTGTCTGCTATTACATTGCAATGCCATGGTTTTTGCAAAGAATTTATCTACATTTTATTAAGCTAATTTTACATCTTTCTGTTTTTGATACCTATGATAATCTTGCTGAAATCTAGAATTGTGTTAATACACCAGTATATGGTAATCCTTGACCTGAGAGACTGGAAGCTAAGGCAAAAATGTTTGGAACTGAACAAGAAACTTTAAGGAATAAAAATGTCATAAAGCCACCACACTGTTTAATGTAGAATTAAAGTGCAAGTTACCTGAGACTGATATTAGGCCATAAATGAACAGGACACTATTAATCGAAGACTATTCACGATTCATTGTTGAAGATAAAACATCATCAAAAAACCCCAATGTTTGTTCTGAGTAAAGCAATATCTCAGCTGATCAACAAATTTTGAGAACTGTCTCAGAAACTCCTGTTGCTTAGGGCACTATATTTTATTCCATGAGGTATAATTTGCTGGTGAACTACTCTGAGCAGAAAATGATGTGTAAAGCTGTCCCTATCCCCAGAGCTGCCTTTCACAATGTTCGTCTTTCAACCTTTTAAAGTAGGAGAAGCTAAGTAAGTAAAATAAATGCCAAGCTAAAATATGAAGTTATCAACTAATAATTGTCTCAAGTGACTTAAAAAGTAATTTTAAAGAAAAGACGATTTGAAATAGGTCAATACATGAACTCATTAAGCCTAAAAATTAATAATATTTTAAAAATATTCTACAAATATAGACAAAATTAAATTAATTTACACATAAACTTGCTGTATTCAAATGTTTACACCATGAGAAGCAAATTTCCTTATGTTGGTTTTACCCTGTGTTATATTTGTGTATTTGAGCAAGGGTAACTATTTTTTCTCTTTTCAGTCCTATTTTTTCCCACTGCACTTTTCTGTTATCATCTGAGCTTGCATAACATGACACACACTCAGTGCTTTCAAAAAAAGAAGCCATTTTGTTTCTCTGAAGCAGTATTAGAAGTCTACAGGTAATTCTGCTGGGAGTCCCCCACTCTGTGGCTTAAGGTATTTTTATAGAGCTTTTTACTTGTGCTGGAAGGAGTTATAATTTCATTCTTCAATCAAAACTGAAGGTCTTCAGTATCAGAAATGTTGCCAGTCACAGAATATATACTCTTCAATTAAATTGTACCAAATCTTAAGGTACCATGTAATGTCTGAGTATGATAATAGACCACATGGGATGCTGTTAGCAGAGCCAAGTATTATGTTTTCCTGCAGTAAAGCTTTCTTTACTATTATTAAAGGATGGTAATTTATAGTAAAGCGTAAGATAAGCATAGTAACATTTGTAATTGAATAGAGACAATTTTTTTATGTACCATATTTTAAATGAGTTCTAGTGCTTTCTGGCCTTTGTCTTATAGATAAGATCCTCATCTCAGGGGCAGAATAAGTGAGAGAGACATTTAGCAATTTTATATAATAATGACCACTTTAGAGGAAATATTAAGACATTATAAGACCCCCAAATATTTAGGCTTATAACCTTTAAACCTAAACTTTGCTTTTGTCTGTAGTGGAAAAACGTGTGTAATAGTTTTATTCATTCCCATCTTTACGTGCAGGTCTTGCTAAATCAAATCTTTTTGTTCTGTTCCCTGAGTGAAGTGATTGTGTTCATCATAGCTTTCAAAAAAGGAAAACAAGTTTTTGTTTCTCTGATTACAACATGAAACTTGACATGTGATATGAGTCTCCTATAAAGAAATAAGATGGTGGAAAAAGGTTCAGAATGTGCACATCTTGATTCTTTTTAATTTCATGTTTTTTAAGTCAAATCCATAATTTTCTGAAACTTGATTTTCTAATAGTTGGGATATAACATTCTGCTTTGATACTTTTACTGACAGTATGAAAAGAATGAATGGAGAACACTAGCAAGGACATTCCAGACTACTAAAAGAATACATCATGCTGAATCACTGTCAGAGCACAATGTGACTTTTCTTTTTATTTTTTTATCTGATTTTCTGATTATTCATATCAGCCGTCCTCTCAGTGATTTCTTTTATCTCACTTTTAGCTGGACATAAACATCACCAGAATATAAACATAACATTTGAGGACCATAGATAAATCTTGTTTATTCACTTTGAAAATGCCATTCATTAAAACATGTATCTTTTAATCTGTAAACTTTGGACACAGCCATTTTGTTGTGATCTACTGGAGCAAAATGCTGTTTGATCAGCAGCTTGCTTTCTCTGTCAGTCACATCAAAACTAACTAACTAATCAGACTCCTATTCTTGCCTCCTTTTCTCTGTTTCCACTCTTTCTGTGAGTACTTCTATTAATAAAAATATCAGCAGTTATTATAACAATGTGAAATTGAAACAAAAAAACTAACTTATCAGGTATTTATTTCCTCAGTCACTAATTTGCAAAGGGCTTCTAAGCAACCAGAGAGTTTTTCAAGGCAACATTAGAAAAGATCTGTGTTTCACTAACATTTAGAACTATTACTCTAGTAATGTAAGATACTGTAGTTTGACTGTGAATTGACTTTATGGGTAACCTTCTGGGATAAATCAGAGAAGTAAAGTATTGACTGTGGTCAGAAGTAACTCACTGTCTCTCATTTTCCCCTTGCTCACATCAGTTTTACAGGAATATAGCTCTGTCTCGCTGAAGTTTCTCCTCTCTGATATCATTGTTCCTGTGGGGAACATCCTACTACATTTAGTGGAGTGAGGTACAGGGTTAGACTCACATGACATTACTGTCTATATCACCCAGCTACAATGTTTTTGCAAGACTTTCTGGCAAGTTCAATTTCTGTCCTGTATTTTTATTTTAAAGTGAATACTCATATAGACTAAGTGCATAAGAGAGAGAGATACCAAAAAAAAAAAAACCAACAGAGAAAGACTCATAGATCTTCACACTCACAAGGGTAAGGCATTAATTGTAATATTACTGAGCAGAATTCCAGAAGACTCTGTAATGAAACTAAGATGTCCTTCCTATTCCCTCCCCTCCAAAAAAAAGAACAATTAATCTAGTGTGAAAGTCATGGAAGAGGCAAGAAAGCTGTGTTCTCCAGAGGAGAGAGGTTAAGTATGTATTAATGCAGAGGTTTATCCAGGGGACAGAGGCACCATGTCTAGGTGATAAGTTATTATGAGTGGGCATGTGATGTTTCTGCTCTAGAGGAGAACAGAAGGGTGGATGATGCTACATGCAACTGTAGCAACTCTTCGTCATTCCCCTTCACAAATGTGTAAATAAACCTTACAGACATCCCAGAAAGAATAATTGAAGATCACAGAGGAGGAACTAGGAATTATAAAGCATCAGGCCCAGGATGATATCACAGAGGTACCTCAAATCATAATGAAGGGGTTAAAGTAAAATGTTTCACTCCTAAGGAAAAACAGTGCTAAACTGCCCGACAGAACAGTTCAGGTGAGAGGATACTTCAGAGCTTCTCTCTCCCAGACATCTGCTTTCACAGCTTATTTCTTCAGCAAAATAGAGTTGAGTGCACTGTAGGTATTCTCCCAGCTATTTGTAACTTTTTGCTATGTAATTTGTATCTGAAGCAGTAACTATGACTACGGATTTTTGTAAAATCATCTCTACCTGTATGCATTCTTTCCTCTTGAGTGAGGTTATCTTGGTTTAGTAGCTTATTTTTCCTGTGACCACATTTTTTTATGTTCCTTTAATATAATTAACATTATTCTTGGCTTCCCTTTTTAACTCATAACATGTCTGTTATATATCCCTCAAAGAATGTTAAAATGTGCCAAATACATAAACAAGGAATATGGACTAAATTATATTTTCATTTTTGTCGACTTAATTTAGTCTCCTATAATCCTTCTATCAGTAAATCCCACAATATTTCTTTTTCACCCATTGCAATAATATTTAAACCATGACCTTGACTGACCTCTAAGGGTCAGTGGGCTAGGAAGAGGGAGAAATGCCAAAATGTTGTTCAGGATGCAAGTCCTGAAAAGTAAAGTTCAAGCCCTGTCTTTTCAGATCATGCTTTCCCCAAATCATATGGGATCTAAAAGGTTGATCTCTGTCTTTATTTAGAACTGCTTCAATCAATTCAGAGAGTAATAATATTGAATATAAATTTTTTGATTCTTTCATCAAACCTTCGTGATGAAAAGTGTTTGAATCGCCCTACCGGATCTACGGATTCATGGGCAATACTCCATGAATAATATCACTATATTCACTCAAACTTGTTTTCATTAGTTTAAGAGCTGTTTTCTGCCCCCTATATCACCCCCTAAGGCACCCTACTAATGACATCTGCACCTGCACTTCATGCCACTGATCAGAACCCTTTGAACCCAGTAGTTTACCCAGTTTTAGATCTGCCTCACTGTCTACTTACCTAGTCCATACGTAGTTAGCTTGTATATAAGGATAGGACAGTGTTGAAAACTTTACAAAAGTCAAGATCTGCTGCTATCCTTTCATCTACCAGGCCCATAATCTTATTGTTGAAGGTGCTCAGGTTGGTAAAGCATGATTTTTCCTCCATAAATCCATGATGACTGTTTCGTATGTTGACTACTTTCTACAAGAAGGAAGAATGAAAAACCAAAGAAAAGTAACCTTGGTAGAGTATTTGGGAGGTAATTTTTCTTCTTTGGTACTGTCTTGTTTTGAAACATGGATTACTCAAAAATATCTTAAAAGAAATGTGCTGAGCTCTTTTTGCAGTAAATCAAGGATAATTTCTGTCAGATATTCTAAAACTATCTGTGTATATATAGTAATTTTTTGCAGAAAACATGCATATTAGTCCTATTTCTCCCTATTTTTCATTGCATGGTTTATAGAGATGACTCATGGATACTTCTACACTGTCCAGACATATAACAAAAGGTATTCCCATAGCAACACGAGATGGGTCTGCTCCTTGTTATCTTGTTATCCTTGTTTCCCAAACAGCATGTGCTGGGTTTCCTTTAGAAGAATCTTTTCTGAATTAGAAGTGATCTGCTGCAGACAAACCCCTTGGGCCATTCACAGTTCAGTTTGTGAAGTTTCTCCAGTTGTCTAGAAGACTCCATGTGCTACCTGTTATATTCCTGGAAAACATAGAAGCCTACAGCACACAACAAAATAAAATAATGATTAAAATGAAGAGCACGCTACCGTGGTGTTGGAAGCACAAAGACACTGATACTTGAAAATTAATGAGGACAAACACCTGTTGAAGCCCAGCTCCATTAAGGCAGACCATGATAAAATACTGGTCATACTGTGCTGCTTGGATGTGGCTCAAAAAAAAGTGTACGCTGAAAGGAAGAGAGGTTGTCTCTCACAACTCTTGGAGGCTGAGACCATGAAGTTTCGCGATAGCAGCGTTCAGGACTTCAACTTGTGTGTGAATTGTGGTAGGCCAAAGCTCTCAATGACATGAAATAACAGTTTTCCCATGCTCACAAAAAATAAGAGAGTAATTTCAAAACAGCCTAACAACACCCCCAAAAAAAACCCTGAAGAGATAAATAAAAAATCATCATAGAAAAAATCATATTTTAATCTGGTTCATGGAAGTCTTAAGAATCATAGAGTCATAGAATACTTTGGTTGGAAGGGATCTTTAAGGGTCAGCTAGTCCAAGCCCCTTGCAATGATCAGGGACATCTTCAACTAGATCAGGTTGTTCAGAGCCCCATCCAGCCTGGCCTTGAATGTTTCCAGGGATGGTACATCTACCACCTCATTCAGCAACCTGTCCCAGTGCTTCACCACACTCACTGTAAAAAACGTCTTTCTTATATCTAGTCTGAATCTACCTTCCTTTAGTTTAAAACCATTACCCTTGTCCTGTGGCTACAGGCCCTGCTAAAAAGTTGCTCCCCAACTTTCTTGTAGGCCCCTTTAGGTACTGGAAGGCTGCTCTAAGGTCTCCCTGGAGCCTTCTCTTCTCCAGGCTCAACAACCCCAGCTCTCTCAGCCTGTCCTCATAGGAGAGGTACTCCAGCCCTTGGGTCATCTTTGTGGCCTCCTCTGGACTTTCTACAGCAGGTCCATGTCCTTCTTATGCTGAGGATCCCAGAGCTGCAGGCAGTACTGCAGGGGGGGGGGTATCACTAGAGTGGGGAGTGGGGTAGAGGGGAAGAGGGGAAGAATCCCCTCCCTTTACCTACTGATCACGCTGCTTTGGATGCAGACTAGGATACAGTTGGTTTTCTGGACTACAATCTCGCATTGCTGGGTCATGTCCAGCTTTTCGTCTACCAGTATCCCCAAGTCCTTCTCCATGGGGCTGTTCGTGATCACATCATCCTCCAGTCTGTATTAATACTGGGGGTTGTCCCAATCCGTGTGCAGGACCTCGCACTTGACCTTGTTGAACTTCGTGAGATTCGCACGGGCCCACTTCTCAAGCTTGTCCAGGTTTCTCTGGATGGCAAGAAGATTAGTAACTGTTTTAATAATATTTCAAGAAAGAAAAATTTAACAGGAAAATTAGAGATTTTTATTTAGTTGCTTTAGAGAATAATTACCTCTAAGAAAGCTGAAAATTCAAAAAGAGGTTAGACAGGCATTCATTCTGTTTTGAGTCATTCTCCTGCCATGCCACATGGCTGGATCTGAATCCAACTTGAGTGGCAAAGTATCTTGGTAATATTAACTGAGATATGTGAAGAATCAGATTGACTGTTATGTTATATGAAGCAACTGAGTTCCATACAGAATGTTACTGTCAAAAAGCCTCTAGGAATATCACTTTAAAGGTATTTAAGCAGAATTTTGCATTATGTCTTGCATTCCCACGTTTCCAGGCACACAATCTCCAAATGAAATATGGGAGCATGCGCCATGCAGTACATGCATAGAAAGTTTAATGCATCTGGAACACATTACCTCCACTGGGCATGTTCAAGTGAATTGTATAGCACATGTGCAGGTAAACTATGCGTGCACAGTGGTCATTTGTCTGGAAATTTGGAAAAAAAAGACTTAATTCCTTTTTTTCAAGCCTGAAGAGAATTGCAGTCATGTTAAGGAAACCAAGACATATGGCCATCATGGTTTTCTTGTGGTCCTTGAAAATATGATCACAATTTCTCTTTGTAAAACAGAGGCAGTAGATATTAATCACTCATGGAACAGTATCTGTTTTAGGAGTAATGAGGCTACAATTCAAAGGTTTTGTGTCACTTTGATAGCACATGTGCTCAAGAATAAAGCCTCAACCATTTGCTGGAAGATGTTTTCTCACTATTCTCATTTCCTTTGTTCTTGGTTAGAGCTTCTCTTTATTGTTCGTCCTTTGGAGACTTTGCATTACTGTGACAATGATGAAAAGAGTCACCAGAGGGTTAAACACTTTCAGAAGTTAATGTATCTGGCTAGTTTGGGCATTAATGAATAATGAATGAGGTACAATGTACTATGTTTCAGCAGCTGTCCTGAATGCTCTGTATAACTTCTCCCAGGCTTCTTCTCACTTCATACAGGATAAAGCTTTACATTCATATTTTAGGAGGTATCATTAAGACAATCTGCAGCAGTGCAGTGAAGGTTGCAGGAGTTCTTATCTCTCTTTCTTTGCAACACATAGACTTGACTGGACACAGCCCTGAGCAACCTGATCTGATCAGACCTTCCTTGAGCAGGAGGTTGGACTAGATGGTTTCTGAGGTTCATTACAGTCCGGATTATTTCGTGATTCTGTGATTTGCAAAATGAACTGAGTTGGGAGCTGTAATGAAATTGAAGGTGGTCCCTGCATTGGGAAAACAGCAAATGCAGATGATACATGTGCAATCATCTGAAGACATTCCCTCTTTCCAATGAAGAAAAATATTTTTTTCAGAGAGAAATGTGTATAAAATTCACACTGACAAGTTCAAGCGACCAAATACATTTGTAACAAGAGATTTAGATGATATCAGGAAACTTTAAATTGGAGAATTGTAAACTGCAGGCAAAATTCAATCCAGAGCACTATGCAAGAAGAAATTGAGTGTCCAGAAACCAGGAGAGTGTAGTATATTTAATAGTAAAAGCTTTACAATCAACCTGGGTCATTTTTTTTTCTGTCAGCAATCCTACTGACCTTGATAATGCCACCTATGGATTAAGCAATTACTGAGCATGAGTGAATATTTTATAATCTGGTCTTCAAATACTAATTTTCTAAATGGAACAATATTTTTATCAAATGAAAGAAAAAAAAGGAAGTTTGAACTGAGAGGATTATGATATTAGAGTAAGAATCACTTTAAAGTTATGTTCTCAGGAGACATGTAAAATATTATTGATATGTAGTAGCATCTGGCTGATGTTTTTAGAGAGTTAATTTTTAAACAATTGCTTCCCATTATTAAAATTTGGTGTATTTATGTCAAAATACGTTTTTGCAGTAACAGAAAATGAAGACATTAAAACTTGTCCTTTTTTTTGTATTTTAAGACAAAATATTATTTAATTTACATGAATAATACAGTTTAATTTTAAAATCTGTTTAAACCCAGTTATTAAAATAAGCAAGGAGACATGTTTTTTTTTCAAAATATTCCAGATGGTGATAAAAGTGTTAAAAAAAACCCCTAAAGCTGATTTCAGCCAAGCCATCAGTAAGACAACCTATAATCATATTTACCCTGCAAGTGTAGAGAAATGGAGAAAGCTTTTCCCAGGGCTATAAGAGAGTCCAGAGTGCAGAGGAAGTGCAGGAAGAAGCAGCGTGCCTGCCTGGACAGGAGCCCAGTGCCCAGTGGAGTCATCCCTCTGACCTGCAGGTTCAGGGTCAGATCCATGGGTGTGCAGATATATCATTGTTTAACTAAACCGGATAATATTGCGTGGCCCAGCTGTATGACACCATACCTGCTTGAGTTTCTGCTCTTTCTGCTACTACAGGATCACTGTGGTGTTTTGCCAGTTAGATTTTACAAAATGGATTACCTCTCTTTTTCAGTTTGTATGTCAGAATAACTTGTACGCTCCTTGCATAATGTTTATGATGGCACGCAAATTGTATTTATAGTAAAGTTTAGGTAAGTAAATATTCAGTATTTCTGAATGTAAGTTAGAATGTGTTAAAATATTTTGAAATTTTCACCTCTTAATTGTGATATCTTCTGAAGAAAAATAAAATAATTTTAATAAGACCATACTAGACTGTTTCTAAATACGTATGAGTGTGCTGGTAATGTAATTCACCTAGAATGGCACAGGTAACTGGAAGTTAGTTATTTATGCCTCAGTGAGTCACCCAAGCATTCCTATGGAGTCAGTGGAGATAAATGGGCCTCTGAGGAGGGTGATTCACTTCATCATAAGATATGTGCCTACAATAAGTGAGATGAATCAGTCTTTGGATGTCCTTATTTCTTTCCTGATATCTCAGTTGATGTACTTTCTTCCCTTCAGATCTACATCCAAAGGTATTGAGAGATATACACAGACTCTTCTCAACAACAAATAAGGTATTATTAAATATGTCTATACACTGGGCTCTGGAAACATTTCCCAGTCTGGATCCTGATGTGTGGCACCCCTGGCTCCATGTTTAGACGAGGACTAATGCTACACCATCATTCTCTGGTTTCTATGCAAAGGCAACAGGGACATACAAACCAGGTACGGTTCACTAGGACTTTCAGGAGCACTGAAAAGCCTGAATCTTCTGCAGAAAAGCTTGAGCAGATGCCACCTGTGAATACTGGCCAGAAAAGTTTACCAGTTACAATCACGAGGCAAAGGAGTTTTCTTGGGCAAAGGATGGTTCTGCTCAGCTCTTGCTTATTATGCTTTTTTCCTTGTCATGCACTCCTGGTCATATTTGCTTATAAAATATAGGATGAGAATGACCATTGGACTGACCCAGGATGGTTATTTTAAATTCTAAATTTATTACCTCAGAGATTCAAAATAATTTAGGAAAGGTAGCCTATCGTTCATGTAAATGTGGGGGAAAACATCATCAAAAAGAATTTGATGTATGCACATAGTTTTGTCAAGTGTTCTATAAAAGGCAAATAATAAGCATATCTCCACATCTAAAGCATTATATTTTGTCTGAGTGGCATGAGATGAGGCTATTCTGTCTGGATACAATTATAAAGAGCACTGAAGTAATTACATCCATCTTTTCTATCCACTTTTTTTCTGCTTTTCATTATATAATTTGTATATATAAATATAATCATCCTAGTGGCTGACGAAGAAAAAATAAATAAATAGGGATGTGCTCTGTGGTTTATATATAACTTGTCAAGCTGGAAGGTTGGAAACATATTTCTTCTTTCATTCAAAGGAAAGCAGCTGATACAGGATACATTTCTTTATTTCCATGTGGTAGTATACTTCTCCTTAACTGTGGGTGGTGAGCTGCGCTGTGGTGCAGATCTGCCTCATACAGGAAATAAATATGTAAGATAATTGTGCAAAGAACGAAAAATTACTGTGGGGGAAGTGAAGAAGAAAAACATTTCCCTAACATCTGTTCTTCACATTACAAAGGATCAAATTCGATTATGTGCCAGACCCCAAAAATCATGATATGTTCATAAAAATTATGAAACTTTAAAAATATTCTTTTTATGATTTCTTAATCTCTGGTTCTTTTAAACTTCAAGCTTGGTCTCTGCTTACCTTTTTAGATATTTTTTTTCACTCTTAAACTTGAAAACATATTTCCCAAAACAAAATTCTTAGATTTTAAAATAAATGGTTCTAAGACCTGGTATTTTTAGAAACGTAGTAAACTTCAAATGTGCTTATGAGACTTATAATGCATAAGTAGGATCTGACAGAACCAGAAACTCATCCATAAGCAGGATAATTTGTGTTTGTTCTCTACAGTTATTTTAGCAAATAGGTATCCTGACAGAAATGCTCATAGAACTGACAAGTAGAAGGGTCAAGAAAAATGTAAAATGTATAGACATTTCCCCAGCAATGAAATATAGAAAAGTGACACTTTGACCCTGATTTACATTTGACATTAAAAAAAACTTTTACAAACTTAAGAAAAAAAATCAAAAATAAGTACTGAAAAAAGCCTGATATACAAACCTCATTCTTAGATTTGAGTGCGACCAGTTTGGGAACACAGCAATCCAGCTGTTTTGTTTTTTTCAGTAAGAAGTGAAGTCATCAAACCTCGGAGACCAATATCTTAATATTTACTTTAAAGAACATCGCTGATGCCTCTTTTCTGTATGCTAAGCAGAAATCTCCTCTTTGGCTCCAAGAAAAAAACATGAGGAGAAAGAACTTTGAAGTACTGCAAGAGAAGGAACACACCTTTTTATTGACAAACGCATCCCTTACCTATCACGTGGTTTGTATAAATGGATTTTCTATATAAGATAGATTCAGGCTCCGCTATGAATCAGAGCAGAAGTTAGGGCTTACAGTTTCCTACTTATATTACTGTAACTCATAGATATTGCAAACAACTAAACGTACCATCTTCAAGAGAGGTTTTAAAAACATGTAGAAAATGCCAGAAAAAAAAATCAAATAGATCCCATTTCCCTGATGATGTTGAACCATTGTTCTGATTTAGTTCTCAGTGTCAGAGTGTTTCAAGAGTTGTTTTTCAAAGGTTATGCTGAAAATCTCTCATTGCTATGATTCTTGAATCAGCTTATGAGGTAAATGTCAGGTCTCTTAAATTTGAATTATCCTAACCATAACTAAAACTGTCCAGGCTGACTTTTGTCTGCTTTATTTACAGTGTAGAAGGGGTTGATATGCTGCCTTTAAAGATAGTGTCTGCGTCTGTATTTTTAAAAGTAAGAGAAAAATTAATCAGTGAAGCAAAAAAAAACATTGAAAAAAATGTGTTAAGTGTTTTATCCTCTAATTTTGCTGACAGAACAGTTTTTAAACATAATCCCCATGATGGTAACCAGTGCTATTAGAAAATCTAATTAGCTATTAAGGACTGTGTTTGGAAAGAAATTATTTACTTCAGAAGAAATATTTGTAAACACTTAATGTGAATTATCAATTTCTTGCATGAAACTGTATGATTTTGTGGGGTGATTATTAAAAAAAAAAAAGATAGATTATGGGAGATGAAGTACAATGCATCAAAAGATACTTTAATGGAGAAATACCCATCTTTGTCTAGAAAATCACTAGTTTCGTTTATTATAAAGAATGAATCTTCCACGGTCAAAGCAGAGACAGATGAGCAAAGTGCATTCATGGAAAACATTGTTGCAGTCAATACTGCTGCTGACGTTACTTATTTGTCTCCTGCTTCATACTTCAAGGGATGCATTTTCTTCATGATCTCCAGCTGCTGTTGCAGGGAAAATGTGCCTAAACTTGAAATCTTTTATTTCTTAAACTAACAAAATCCACATGCATCTAAACATATAGTTAATAAGTATGAATTCTGAAACAAAGGAAAACAAAACAAAACTACAAAGCACGTCATTATTCAATCAAAATGTGAATTTCTAAATACCAGAGAAGCATCCAGAGAAGCATCCAAACATTCAGAAATGCTAAAATCTAACTTAGAAATATACTCTTATTCACTTTCTAAAGGACAGTACTACATGCCTTGTAGCCACTGAGAGGTATTACACTTTATGACTGAGTCCTAAACATATTTTCAAAGGTAGAAACAACAAGAGTAATAACAATTAACCTCACCATAGACGATACAAATACTTTTTTTTTTTTTTTTTAATTTGGTTGGGGTTTTTCTTCCTCACTCTGTTCTGAGGAAAAAAGGTCTGATTGTGAACCCAAACAATGACAACTTGTCTGGGTTGATCCATAGCACTGGCGTTTGAAATTTACTATCAAACGTAAAGGAAAACAGATGAGATGTCTTTCCAAGCAGAAAAAAGTCTACAGAAACATACAATAGACCAATTAATTAAAAGGTGAGGAAAAATTATACTTAAAAAAAATTATATATTTAATAATATGCAAGTGTAATAAATTATTTACTGATTTTTTTTGTCAGTATTCTTTTTCATTGTAACTTCTTTGTCTGACCTTAGTGTGGTGAAAAAGTAGCCATCTTCTTTATGATGTATTTAATCTGCGCTTTGATTTCACTACTTACTTGATCATATTTTGTAATCTTCTCACATAGAAAAAAAAAGGGAATATCTAACAAAGTATAAGGGATATGAAATGCCGTGAAATAAAAAAATACAATCCTAATGACACTGAGTGTTAGGAGTAGTATAAACTGAATGTCGTGACCTGAATTTCACTATCCAAAATAGTGAAAGTTAAAGTTCCTCCTTTGTTTCTTTTCTGCTCTCAAAGGAAAAGTCCAACTATTATTATAAGTCAACAAAAAAACCAATGGCCCTTTAATGAATCTGGTCAATGACCAATGAGAATGGACTTAAATTTCTGTCCCATTCACTCTTTCTATGTGCTTGCACCCTTTTCTCTTCTGCTAGCTCCTGTATAACTACACTGGAAGTTCTAGTAAAGACGTACTGGTGGTGCCGATGCTGATGTGTTATTTCTGCAGGCATAACATAGTCCACGTTGAGAGTTATGCCTAGGTATACGTCTACTATGCAAATTGATTAGGAATAAAGTAGGTATTTACATTTGACAGATCTGCTTGTTCATAGCTGTTTACTTAAATTGATCTCTATTAATTTAAACAGATTTTTTTCTCCTTTCTCATTTGTGCCTCACAAGATCAAGACAGGTGTGAAAAGGGACCATCATCTTGTTTGCACATTGTCAAAAGAGCTGTTAATTTCTAATTATATAGCCACATGCTCTCCTGTACTACCATAACTCATTGAAATTACCAAGATGCCACCAAAGCTACAATTTGGTCTACATAAAATTGTTCTTCTTGTTGAGGATGCACAAGTCTGAAAGAAATTTAGATAGGCAGCCTGTCATTTAGAGATGTAACCCACTGGATTTCACCTGGAGAAATAAAGTAAACAATGGGGACTCTACAATGACACTTCTAAAGCTGAATATTTGCATTACTTAACTACTTTATTAATTGAACAATTATATTTCTAATTAGTTGTTTTCCTGTTACACTTCAACTTTATAATAAGTAAATCAGATGAATTGAATGTCTGAATAACTTTAGAAAAATCTCCTCTCCTTTTAATTTTTTTTTCCCTAGAAATGGCACTTCTTTCCAACCACTGTGCTCTGTAAAGCAAGGGTAAAATACTTTAAATTCAAAGAATAGTAATAGTAGCATTTAAAGAATCAACAGAAACACAGCAATTTTTTTGCAACGAAGGGGAAGTGCCAGAAACTCTCTGGATTTCATTTTGTCTTCCCCGTTTACTCCACAATTTACATGGAAAATGCTAAAAAATAGAGTAGATTGACCAAATCTAGAATCCTATAGAAGCAGTCAAATTTCAGTGACTATTTGCTAATCCCAGAATTCGATAAGTAGCTGGAACAGTTTCTGGTCGGTACTTGCTTGACCTCCTATCTACTTTTTTGTCCTTGATTTGAAATAGAACAAAAGATAATAAAATAGCCTGACTATTCATTAAAATTAGTAACGTTTATGCTATTAAAGACCATCTGCTCTACAGATTATTTCTTCCATGTAACTAGTTCAGTGGCATATGATAATCTGTTATCTGTTACAACTAGCACTTTCATAATTAAAACTCTGCTTTCAAAAATCCACAAAAAATGTAACACCGGCAAATAAGAGCTTTGGAATTCTGACAAAAGTGTATAAATGGTAAGAGAGTGTATTATGTGAAAAAGCTATGATATGGAATATTGTTTACTTTATGTTGTAAATAAATAAAAAATTAGCCTGAATTTATGATGGAATGTTAAGTAGATTGTTTATGATTTGTAAAATGAATATTTTTGTTAACTTAAATCTTGTTTAAGATCATTGTCAATTTCTCTGATATGTGCTTGAATCAGTCCTACTAACCTAATATATATTACCAGAAAGCTGGATATTATGAAGCATCTAAGCCTCTGGATGTTTTTATAAACTCATGTGGGAAAATCTATTATATTTTGTTCATCAGTGACACATGGAACAAATTAAAATGAAACATTTTTATATTGTTTTACTTAGTGTAAATTGAAAAGCTAGATCATATCTCAGTGAAAATGTTTTTGCTCTCCTAGAACTGCCAGACCTATTCACTGTATGCGGGTCTCTCCAGCTACGGTATATCTTTAAACTTTTGAAAGGTTATGACTATGAAAGAGATTTCATAAAATATAGCAATCATGAAAGCTGGGGAAACCGGGAATGACCACAGGTAAATTGGGAATCACTAACTGTTCTGTCACTTTATAACAATGCAATCATAAAATAATAGTATGTTGATACGATTTACTTTTCATCTGGAAGTTACAATAGGCCTATTATGCACACAAAGAGAGAAAGAAAGAGCAACAGCTAGACAGAAAGAAAGAAAATATCGTAGCTTACTTAGCTCCTCTCTACCACGGGCGAAGCACGAAATGAATCCATGCTTATAACCCAAAAATCTTTCTGAACCTTTTGTACAGTATTTAATCAGATGAACTGCTCCTTTGACACATCTGCCAATGGCCAGGGAAAAAGACTTCATCTAACCCACAGGTCTCAGTGTCCAGATCTCCCTTGGAAGAGTTTTTGGAATGATATTTTTGCCAAACATGGTCTGTATTTAACCTTTGCAAATGTCTATATATGGTCTGCAAGAATTTTTTGCAACTACTGTGTTGCAAAATCAATCTAACAGTCTAATCCAGAACAGGTGTCCTATGAATGTCTTTGCAAGATTAACATACAGAGCATAGCCTTATGGACTATTTTAGTAACTATGATTAGCAGTAAGAAGCAAATCCTCCTCCACATTCGTGGTGTGAAAGGATCCCATTTCAGCATGTGTGCCATTCCCCCACACAAGAAAGAGGACGGGATCTGGGGTCAGGCTGAAGTGGCGAGGCTAAGCTGAGATGGAAGGATCAATGTGCTGCAGTGCAGGCAGCAGGCAGCAGAAAACTATCTTCAACTTCATAAATTCTCCATTTAACATACTTCAGTAAAGCTCCAGGTGGAACACAGAGGCCAATATCTAGTAATCAAGAAATGTCATAGGCATTGCATAGACTTTAAATGAGCTGTTTTCATTCCCTGGTCTTGACAGATTTATTTTTTTTTTTATTTTCCTAAAAATTAATACTAAAATGTTTTAAAACATTCTCAGAATGAAAAATAGAAATAAAATATAATTGAAGGAAGAATATTTTAAAAGTCTTTTTATGTGTGTAAAAGTAAACAAACACTTAAAATTTTTTTCTTGTGTTTAAAAATCTTCCAGGTTTTAATCAGAGGGAAATCAGTTTTCAAATATCTAAAGTGATTAACAAGATAAAAATAATAACAGTTACAGTAAGTGTTACTAATGCTGTTAAAATGAATGATAACAGTATTCTGGATCTTCAAGTCTGTTTTTATTATGAATATTTTGGGACGTATAAAAAGCTATTTTCCTCCAAAAGGTTTTCTTGATAAGCTTATTTTATAGTTTCAGGCAACATATATCATTTTTGCTCATGTGTGTTCCCTGGAGATGTAACCTAAATGTTTTAATACAATTAAACTTCATTCAGCAGAAGACAGACTTTTCCCAAATGCTCATCTCTGACTGTGGCCACAATCTGCTCTCATGGGAAGTAAACACTGCCATAAACCCCACGGCCTTCCCTCCCACTGCCAGCTGCAGTTCTTTAGCTTTCCTTTTCTAACATAAATGTGTGATAACATATAAATGTGTGTCTGTTAAACAACAGTGTCGCTTATATATCATTATAAATGAAAAACCTATACTAATGGAGTCATCTTTTCTAAGGCATGTCACATTAAACCCCAACATTTCTAGAGAATGTTACATATCCCTGAACACTCACTGTTACATTCAGAACTCTAGTTTAGCTTAAAAATGTAAAACCTTTTGTAGTCAGACATCTTTCTCAGTGCATGAGAGTTATAAGGACATCTAGGAACATATGTCAATTCTACCAAGCTCAATTTTACCTTATATATTGAAAGTTGGTTGGAGTCTGGTATATTCGTCTCTTGCAAATGGCAGAGTATGACTAAGTAAGGCCAATATTTCCTCTGAATTAACTGGAAAGACTTTTAAAGTTTTGTTGTGATGCCCTTATATGCAAGCAAGATGGAAAATTATAAAGACATGGTCCAAAGCACTGAACTTTAGACAAAACATATTCATCAGTGCTGAAGAGATGGTCTTTCTGCTAAAACCACTAATGAAAAAAAATAGAAAACAAAGGAAAAGGTGGTTACTGAGATAAATGAAGAACAACTCTTTCCAATGCTGCCTCATTACTCATGAATTAAAGAACCTTATCAGCTGCATCTTGGGTGGCAGGAGGTACTTAGAAGCAGAACTTTCTTTAAAATGTCCATTGTGTTAATCTTTATTTCTGTTGAGCATATATCAACTGACCATGTGATGTTGGGACTGATACGTTACCTTTCCAAAAGATGTAAAGAACATTTAATTCCATTTTACCCCAAATCAGCTATCATAGTACACTTAATTTCTTTAAAAGTGGATGTTGAATTATTAAAGTTGTATTCTAACACATGATAATATCATTATTCTGGTTTTGATCAATCCTTGTTGCAAAATGCAGGTGTATAAATGTATAAAATAGATAAAAAGTGGTTGTCAGAAGTTTAACGTATTGTCATAATTTCTTGTACTGCATTCAGAATTAATTTCTAATTAATTCAAATTTGGTTGATTGGATTGGATCCTACAGCACCATACTGTTTGAACTACTTAGGGTAGAAATAAACTACGTTGCAACAACAAACAAAAGTTTGGCCAAATCTTCGTTTAGGTTCAAGAGGACCCTAACAAGGGAACAGTTATAACCATTATTATTATTAAGAGACTGGTTTTCTTAAAGTAACTTCAGGTCTGTCTTTACGGTAGTGTTCCATGCCATTTATTCTTGCAAGCTTGTATTGTTTCTCTGTGGAGTTCTGAGTCTTATTTGCAATAGTTCATATTTTCCTGCTATTTAAAGCTCTGTTTCAGTCATGGGTCATCATAGGAACATAAGGACAGTTAATGGTGAACATAAGCAAAACCAGGAAGAACATTAAGACTAAGGCAAGCAGATACGATACTTCTCATTTGTACTATTCCAGTCTGGTGTTTAAGTATTGGGACTTTTGAAGCCAGATGTGTATATTATTTTACATATTTAGTAACCTTTAGTGGATTTCTTCCACATGAATATCTCTTGACGAATCCAATGAAGTCCAAGGAATTCTTTGACAAGAAGTTCGATAGCTATGTTACAGCAGCGTGGAGAATATAGTTTTGGGGCTTGTTTTGAACCTGGGTCCTACACTTTTAATTGTTGCTCCCTCATTCTTGTGATGCAAAAGTCACAATAAACAAACAAAAAATCTCTCAGCCTCTCCATGCTCCTTGCATTTGTGAATATCTCTTACAATATTTCTTAACTGTCTCTTCTGCAGAAAGAGGACTCCTACCTTAATCAATTATTCCTCTTATGGAAATTGTTTGATACTTTTGATATTCCTTGGTGCTCTTCACTGAATCCTTTCCAGGTATTTATTTTGACATGAAGTCATCACAGCTATATACAGTACTCATGATATAGACGGACCATAGATTTATACAGTAGAATATTCCTGTGATCTTTTATGTTCTCTCTTTCTTTTATAGTCTCTAACCTTTGATTTGCCTGTTTGACCACTACTGAGTGCTAAGCTCATGCTTTCATTAAGGTCTTGGGGTAAATGTTAATCATCTGCCCACCATTTTGCATGTGAAATTATTGTTGTTTTCCTTCCCATTTGTGGGAAAGCACATCACTTGACACTTATAAGCTCTCAATTTAACTGGATGTTTTATTTCCCAGTCACTCAGTCTTTAAAGCCTTTTTGCAGTTCTGTATGAGACACTACCTTGAAAAACTTACTGTCATAACCAGACCTAGTGCTCACTTCTTCTCCACCTTTTTCAGGTCATTTACAAACACATTCAATGGCACAGGTAGAGTATCTAACACAGACAATATCTAACTAAAAAAAAAAGTAAACAAAATTTTTGTGACAGAACAAAATATAATATGACTTGCTTTGTTTATTTCTTAATAATCTCTAACACTGGCTGCAACACGTTCTTAAAACAGAGAGGGGATATGGATCAGACCACCAATATCTTAAAGAGGATGGCTGAATAAGGTTTAAAACGCATTTGAAGTTCAGAGACAGCTGACGTAGTACTCAGTGTACTTGACTACCATGGAAACCTCATGATTTATCACTTACCTATGATGCCAAAATATTTTCAAAACCACCTGTGATGGGAAAAAAATAGCAACCAAATAAACCCCAAACTTTATAGAACCTTTTTTCGCTGTTTATTTATGGTCAGTTTTGGTATGATCAAGCATTATTTTGTCTTGCTTAATTATATAAACTATGATTTAAAATTATACTTGGGAATGGTAATTTTTGGTCATTTTCAGTCATTTTCTTAGAGCATAATACCAATTTTACCCTGTGTGAACAGATTTAGCAACCAGCTAAGCTGTTAGTCTGAGTTTAGGTGTAGACACTGTGTATCTTCAGAACAGAATATAGAAAGCAAAGTAGAGAAAACAGAAATCATCATCGCAAATGAACCAGATTCTTTATTAAGGTACAGAAAAGCCCCTTCAAATCAACTCTCATTTTCTCTATCATATATGAGTGAGACACTTTGATGAACCCTTACATATTTTGATAACACTCTT